>NC_088379.1:151973000-152273166 GCF_037993035.2 Macaca fascicularis
GTCTCCAACTCCTGACGTGGTGATCCGCCCACCTCAGCCACCCAAAGTGCTGGGATTACAGGCCAGGCGTGGGCCACCGTGGCCAGCCATCTTTATTTCTCAACTATTATTCCACATCAAAGAGAAGTTCACATTTTAACAGAAGATAGGCGTAACCTCTGGATGAAACTACAAGTCTATAGTCTTTAATTGTGTTCATTACCATATTAGGTAATAATGACTATGGACATATAATTATTGATTACAGCTTTTAAAATAACCATGCTATTGAGTAGCCTTGAACAGAAAACTATGAGGTTATAATAGAAAATAAATTCGACTCTGAGAATATAAAAATTTCAATTAAAAAAACATACAATAAGAGACACTGGTCCAGAATTATGTGTTTTTGGTTGATCTTTCACCATTCATGTTATGCAGCCTTCTGTGTTGCAAAACCTGGGAATAATTAAGAAAAATATGCAGTATCAAAACCACAATAATGGCACTAGATATTACATCATTGAAGTGAAACCATGTAGTTTTCATTTCAGGTTCTATGATTTGTTAGTCCAGTCATGTGACACGGGACAAGTCACTTTATTTATACTCAGCCTTTTTGTTTATACATTGAACCTCCTGGAGTCCTGTGGGATTGAAAAATATTGATGACAGAGAGTGTAAGTCTTTATAAACTCTGAGTTTCCAGTTCTGTTTTTAAAACATTGCTTGGATTAAATCAGCAAACTGGTTTGTTATTTCTGTTATTTTGTGCCTTTGGAAGGCTGAGCTCTTCATCTCTACTTTTACTGTAATGACTATTACTAAAACTGACATTCCTGACCCAATCCCCCACCAGGACAATCAGGCATTCTCTTCAGGTGTGTGTTCCTTTATCACTAAACTTAGTCACTTTACTAAAGTAACTTCAGACGGGCTTTAGTTTTGAGGACAGGCTGTAAAACTAACAAGAAAAAAGGAAAATGTAAAGATGTGGACACGGAGTGATGGGTTGCCTTCCTGATCGTGTTTTCAGAGGCTGGAAGCCCAGAGAGCCTGGGCAATTGCTAACCTGCAGTATCTGGAGCAACCAGCAATCTAATGCGAAATTCCTTTCATCTTCCCTCCACACTCCTGTGAAAACCAGGAGGATTTCTGAAAGGCACAGAGATTCTCAATCGTTGCAATGAGGCAGCTCTCTTGTAGTGTGAGTTCATGAGAGCAAGGGCAATTTCATGTTAAACATACACACAAGATGACAGGGAAGTGGGTGAACTGATAGCCCGAAATACATATGCAAACCCTCCCTTGGAAGCTTGCTTTTCACTCTCTTGTATGAAGTTAATGGAAACCAAGGAACTACCATTCCAGAATTGTTGCCCGCTTTAATCCTTAATAACCAAATAAAAATGGGCAGCCTGTATTCGGGAGCAGCTCTAGCAAGCAGACCTCTAGGAAACAAGGCTCCCTGCAGACTTTCCCTTGATCTTAAAGCTTAACTTGAAACATTTATATGCACGGAGGACCTGGCCAGGAGATGTGAGGAGGCCTTTTTTTTTTTTTTTTTTTTCACCTTGGCTCCATTTCTTTCTTTAATAATAAATTCTCAGTTTTCTTTTTTCCCTTCTTGGAAACGGATTCCATTCTAAATAATGTTTTTTGTTCTTTCTTAATAGTTTAAGAAAAGCAAGACAAACTTGAAAACCCCCCATTAACATCCATCAGGCTCCCCGCCTGCCGATCGGTATCATATTCACTTTAGGAAAGATGAAGCAGAAAGTCAGTGTAGGTTAATTCCAATCAGGTTGAGAACTTCTTTTGTTTGAATTCAAAGGGCTCAGGTTAACCTATTATGCAATTTAGTACCAACTGGCTGCACAAATCTTCTTTCACATACCTTGCTGGGTGAAGAAGTGATGAGCATGAAAAGTTGTTCTGACTGCACCAGTTTAAATAGGCAGGTGTCTGAATTACGGTCAGAAGTTTAACAGAGGAGGAAAGCTCAAATCTGTCCTAAAATAGTAACGCCGTCTGGATCACATCCTCAACAAGGTTATCATGCATTTAATGGTTAAAAAAAATATACAGAGTCTGATATAAAGACTTTCCCTCAAATCGGGTCAAAACCAGGACAGATGCTTTACAGTTATTTTGAAATAAATGTATGTAAAGAAGAGAGTACCAACTCATGAGTATCACCAGCCTCTCTCCTCCTTTCTTTCTTCCATCTTTCATTCCTTCTTTCCTCCCCATTTTTATTTCACAAAAGATTTTAAAGACATACCTGAAGACACACTATACACAGGATATAATAGTTGAAACTGGAGCAAAAAGAAAATAGACAAGAAAACTAATGCTGAAGGAAATATTCCAAAATATATATAAATGCAAACCATTCACTCCTGTATGGTTGCTGGGAAGTGGAAGGTGGAACTTTGGCTGGATGGATGCCCTGACTCTAGTCCAGTCCCCAGCACCAATGCTCAAGGGACGTCCAATTTATCTCCTCAACTCCCACCTCGCCCTCCTCTAATCTCAGTCTCCATACCTGAGTGATGCCTCTAAAAAGCAAATCGGATGAGGTCTTATCATTGCCTCAACATGTTATTGACTGCCCCCTATACGTAGGATAAAGTCAGAATTCCTCAGAGTAGCTTATACTACTAGCGTGACCTGGCACCTCACTGCTGTCCACCTCTCTGGCAATCTCAGAGCCCCACCAGCTACTCTGCCCTCTGGCCACACCAGACCTCGTTCAACAATTCAAATACGTCCTTTCCTGCACAGCGTTTGCAGTGAGCTCCTCTGCCTCTCCACCAGCTGAATTTGCACTTAAACTTCTTCCAGTTCTGGGTCGTGCTCCTCAGACTGGAGTAGGTGCTCCCGAAGCATGTTCCCACCTGTCCTTCCTCGTCACGGCACCTGTCACACTTCATTATTTACTGACCAGCTGGCTTGTGCTGTTTGAGAATGCACTCTCGGAGAGTAGGAGCTGGGTCTAGGTTGCTCCTTATTTCCAGCATCTATCAAAGTGCCTGTCGTATCACTATTGTTTACCTATACGTTATTGTTGGCCACAGGCATAAATCATAACAACATCTAACATCAAATAAACATTCACCCTGGGCCAAAAAAAGATGCACCATGTTTTACCTTCTTTATCTTTGTAGAAAAAACATTTGTTCTTCATAATAAAGCCATTATCTTTCTTCACAGTAAAGCTATGAGGTACGTTATTATTATCTTCATTTTACAGATGAGGAAACTGAGCCTGCAAGCAAGTGACAAATGATGCTTCCCAACAGCCTAAGCAATAAACAGACAATGTTCAGTTACAAAATTTATAGTGGAAAAAATTCACAATTGTTGGGGAGAACCATAACTTTTCCCAGATTGTAAAACTTAAAATATTAATTCCCATAGGTTATGTGAAAGCATTCGCCAATGGCCTGATTGTATGGATGGCAGCCTGGGGATCCCTACAGAGAACAAAGTAACAGGCTTTATAACGCCCCTTGCTAGTGTCTCTCAATACAAGCAATGGCACAATACGAAAGCCCAATTCACCAGGCTCCCACCTACATCAGGCAAAACGCAGCTCTCCCGTGGCCTGGCTAAAACCAAGGGATTATTTAATTTACCAAAATCAAACCTAGCAAATATTCATGTTGTGACTTTGAGATCATTTTCCCCCTGAGAAGAGGGAGGAAAAGGAGAGTCTATAGGAAGGAAAGGCAAGGACTGGCGACTTACTCTAAAGAGAAGGCCAGACAGGTCTGCAGGGGCGCTGCCTCCACCAGCATAGTCTTCCTGACTGATCTCTGAAAAGACATGCTGACCTGGCCCTGATGCCTCCTCCGCCACCTGGAGGCTTTGGTCTCAGTGGCTCCAGGAGCCTTTCTGCTCTCATGGCCACCGAATCTATGTCTAGGTTACAAATACCTGCTCTTGCGGGGAGAGGGAGGGTATTTTATTTTGTTGTATTTAAAAGTGACAACCCTGCTCCCAGACCAAAGCTTTGGGTTTGTCTGAGGTTTGATCACCAAAATGGAGAGTTAATCAAGCAAGACAATTCTGACTACTTCCTCCTCACCATCTAGGTGCCACTGAGATATAAAGCCTTTGGCAGCAGAAAACCCATGCACACATACCTATGCCTGCACATGCATGCACCCACAGGTCTTCTTTTATGTTGGGTGCAACGGCCCACTTTGGAACTCTGTGCCATTTGCATATGTGTTTTTGAGCCTGATGAAAAATTTTTCTCGGAAACAACCGAGCTTTTACCAATTATTGTCAATCACAGTCTGTATTTCACTATCTTGGAAGCATTCTCCCTACAGCCCTACTGTGGTTATTTTACTCCACTCCATCTACTGCAATATGAATAGAAATCTTAGACCATGTGAATAGACAGGTCGAAAGAGAGCAAATTTTCTCTTTAGTTGCAATAGTATGATATCTAAAAAAATTAGTTCTATATGTTAGTATTTTTCTATTAAAGCCATGTACCTATGCATCTGTTTTTAAAATATACACTTGTCTTTCAGACATTTGCAGTATTTCTCAACCTTTAAACAGTCTTCAGGAAAATGACTCTAACATAGATAATGTAAATTTGAACAATATAGACTCCCTTTTTTCCTGGAAGACACAAAGAATAAAATATTATCCATAAAAGTCTGAAAGTTTTAGTTTAAAAGAATAAATGCTAGAATCTTTAGAATATTTACCACCCACTTATTTGCTTCTAGGACATTTTGTAAATCGATGAGTCCAATTCTATGAAGTGGATGAGAATAAAGCTGTCCACTTACATTCTTCCTACTAGTCAGCCATGAAATTTAAAATTCTACAATAATAGATGTATGTAATATTTCTATATATGGTTTTTGATATTACATCCTGAGTTTCTTTTGATTCAACATTTACTAGTTATTTAATATCCTCTTCCTTTCAGTTAATTACTCCATGAAAAAAATGGAAATGGTTAAAAGTTCAAAATGACAGAAAAGAGAAGATTGAACTCCTTGAGAAATAAGTCCAAACTTTAGATGCAAAATGACAAACATAAAACAGAAAGAAGTCAGTATATCTGTTCTGGCAAAGAAAGGAAAAGTTCTCCATTTTTTTCATAAGAAAAAAAAGTAATAATCTTAAATTTAGAAAGGGAAATTGAGGTTACATTCCTAAACAACAGAATCATCTGGGTGGTGAGAGGTAGAATTTGTCCAGTCTATCAGGAAGTAAAGATTAGAGCAGACAATATCACCTTAGAGAGTAGAGAACACAAACATTATAAATGTAATCCAACCTGGAAGAAGCATGGAATGCAGTTCATGATTTCTGGAGGACAGTTCCTTCCAGCCCTAAGAATCGGCAATTTGCCTACCGTTTAGTAAATAGCCTTTACTTAGTGGAGGGTAGCCTAATGCTTTAAAAAAATAAAACATCTATCACAGCCCCTGCTCATTAGTGCTATACAGACCTCATGAATCTTTGGTGCTGTATTAATGCCGAGTACTCTCTCACTTAAGTGGTACAGCCTGTGTTCCATTAGAGACGGGTAAGAAGAGGCACCAGTTCTTTTTTAGCAATAAGGTTTTTTAAAAAAAATTGCCCATCCTCATCTTAAACTTTTCGATAGCTTGTCAAAATAAGGGACAGTAGAAGCACACAACATAACAAAATATAAACACCAAACCTAGTCCTTGCAAGAAAACTCCCCAGCGTTCCCTACCCTGTTCAATCACGCTGCTCATTAAATAAGTCATTTTAATACTCACTGTCAGCCCAGTCTTCTAGGTGCCAGGATTTTCTTTTGAAGAGAGAAGGTGCTCTGTGGGCCAGCCTTGCGGAAGGGTAAACATGTGGAAACCAGGACAGGGTTTTCTAGTATTTAAAATCTGGCATCTTCTAAATTTAGGGGCACTCCCCTCCCCTCTTTTTGGGCTTAAAATATTTTTAAATTTTATTTTATTTTAATTTTTTAGTTTGCACAGACACAATGTGCTGTGAAATACACCTCAAGTGTCTTTTAAAAATTAAAACAGGGTTGATTTGTAGTGTCAATGATTCCTGCTAATCAAAATCACTGACAATTTTTCAGGAGGGAAGAAGTACGGTTTAGCCCTCTCACTAGAGAGCATTGCTTCATTTTTCTGTTTTGATCTAAATCTGAATGTTTTCCTGCAGATAATTCTCTTGCATTTTTAAAGGGGAGAAACAGGCAATAAAATTCTAAGAAAATAAATGTTTATTTGGACACACAAATTTCCATCCCTGACCCCAGGCGCATGAGCAGAGCTTCAGGTCCCTCTGCTGGTCCAGCTCAATGGGAGCTGTCAAGGGCAGGTTCAGAGACTTCTACCTCTAAATGAAAACTTGTAAATAGAATGTTGTATTTACTTTTTTCCTACAGCCAAGGACCATCACTGTGATGCAGGGAGTGGTAAGTGTGGACTCCAATTATGACAGGAAAAACAAGCAGCTGCCCAGACAGAATTCCTCTAAGTTGCGTATCTGACTCAGAAGCCAATGTACATTTCAACACATGCTCCATTTTCTAACCATGCTTTTTTGAAATTGTCTTTTAAAAATTAGAAATAGTTTTTGTGATCCAGAAAATTTATAAGAAGCTCCTTGTCTTTAAAGTCAAGAATTTCTTTAAAAAAAACTAGAGAAACAAGAAGAAAGAAGGCAAGAGAATGTGACAAAGCAGTGATTTTCCCAGACTCTTACCTTCTAGCAAAACAAATCTGTGTAAGTATAGTTTGGTGAGCAGTAGACTTGATTCTTTTCAACTGGAGAGTCACGCTATGGTATTCTGGTACTCTTTTTCTATGAGAATAAAATTGGATTTTAATGTTTTTAAACAGTATGTGTAGCTTAACCGTAAACCCATTCAAGAAAGCACCATTCTCTTTAATTATCATTATGAGGGCCTTTATACAAATTCATGAATTAACACCAGAAAAGGATAGTGCTATTTTCTAATACTAGTCTTCATTATATTTTCATACCATTCTTAAATACAAAAATATAATATTAGAGAAAGAAAAAACTAATGAGGTCACTTAATTCAAATAAGTCAAAGCAAATAATATTTGAACAGTGATTAATTGGTCTAAAGCTATCACTTTAAACCAAAGAGTTAATAATGACCCAGAACAAATAATGACAGAAATATATATATATTTATTTAGATATATATATCTATATATGTGTGTATATATGTAAATATAGTGTATATATGTGTATATACACATATATAGTGTATATATAGAGAGAAGGTGCTCTGTGAGCCAGCCTTGCAGAAGGGTAAACATGTGGAAACCAGGACAGGGTTTTCTAGTATTTAAGATCTGGCATCTTCTAAATTTAGGGGCCCTCCCCCTCCCTCTTTTGGGGCTTAAATATTTTTAAATTTTATTTTAATTTTTTAGTTTGCACAGACACAATATATACACTATATATGTGTATATATACACTATGTGTATATATATACATATATACATAGAGAGAGAGAGAAAGAGAGAGAAAGAGAAAGAGATAGACACAAAGAGGGAGAAAAAGAGAAGAGGGAAAATGAGAAATGACAGAGAAAAATACTACTTCACCTTGCTGATGGGACCCTCAAAATTATCCAAAATGATAATGACTTTTTATGTTATACATCCTAGTATTTAATAGAATAGCACTAGAGAAACATCCTTCTGGAATGTCTGAAATTATAGATGTGGGAATATGTTTTCATTCAAATCATTTAACATCTCTCTTGATTTTGGAACATCCTGGAGCAGTGGTTTCCAAATCTGGAAGCTAAATAAATAAATAAATAAATAAAATTCCAGGAACCCGTCCTCAGAGATTCTGATTTGGTAGCTCTGATGTGGGCAAGGGTATCTGAATTTTTAATAGCACGTCCATCTGCTTCTGATTATCAACAAGTTTGGAAGTGACCTTCGTGTCCTTAATTCCTCTAGCAACAGAATCCTTCAAATAATATGAATTTTAAGTCAATGTAATTTAAAATTGCCTCACAGTTTTTGTTGTTGTTGTTTTTTGTTTGTTTGTTTGTTTTTTAGCAAAATGGTCTTCACTAAAAATACTCAAATATCTCAATTACTAGAAAGTTGAATTCATTGTGAAAATAGTAGGGCTGTAGCAATTGTAATGAATATTCATTCACCCTGTGCATCTAAAACAAAGGTGATCAGACCCGCCTGTGGGTTGGGATTGATGTGATGAGAAAGATGGCTCGCACATGTGTTGCCATTCCTGTATGTTTCTCAGCATGGGGAACCTCGCACTGGGGAGGAGTGGATTTCTGCAGGAATAATTTTAGGTAAATGAATTGAAAAATCATAATTTAAAATGCTCTACCTTATTCCCATTGTACAGAGTGATGTATTTAAATTACTAGCTTTTGCGTCTTTACTTTTTAAAATTGGTTGTTGGAAAACAAAATCTATCTCCTTTATTGGGAGTCAAAGCTGCAACATAAAAGAACAATGTTGCCATCTAGTGGTCAATTGAAGACATTCATGAATCAGACCATGGCATGAAGTTTCGTGTTGAAGGAAAAGATAGCTCAGGAAATAATGTAAATATATTTCATAAACGTAAGACCTGAAACTACAAATATTCTAGAAGGTAACATTGTAAAAACCCCTCTAGACATTGGCTTAAGCAAGGATTTCATGACCAAGAACCCAAAAGCAAAAGTAATAAAAACAAAGATAAATAGCTCTAAAGAGCTTTTGCACAGCAAAAGAACAGGCAGCAGAGTAAACAGACAACCCACAGAGTGGGAGAAAATCTTCACAATGTATACATCTGACAAAGGAGTAATAACTAGAATCCATAATGAACTCAAATCGGTAAGAAAAAAAAAATCCCATCAAAAAGTGGGCTAAGGACATGGATAGACAATTCTTAAAAGAAGATATTCAAATGGCCAACAAACATACAGGAAAATGCCAGCATCACTAATGATCAGGGAAATGTGAATCAAAAGCACAATATGATACCACCTTACTCCTGCAAGAATGGCCATAATCAAAGAACCAAGAAACAGTAGACGTTGGTGTGGATGCGGCCATCAGGGAACACTTCTACACTGCTGGTGGGAATGTAAACTAGTACAGCCACTATGGAAAACAGTGTGGAGATTCCTCAAAGAACTAAAAGTAGAACTACCATTTGATCCAACAATCCCACTACTGGGTATCCACCCAGAGGAAAAGAAGTCATTATTTAAAAAGGTACTTGCACACGCATGTTTATAGCAGTACAATTCACAATTGGAAAATCATGGAACCAACTCGAATGTTGATATGCATCAATCAACAAGTGCATAAAGAAACTGTTATATATATATATTTTATATATATAATGGAATAGTAAGCAGTCATAAAAATGAATGAATTAACAGCATTTGCAGTGACCTGGATGAGATTGGAGACTATTATTCTAAGTGAAGTAACTCAGGAATGGAAAACCAAACATCTACGTTCTCACTGACATGTGGGAGCCAAACTATGAAGACACAAAGGCATAAGAATGACACAATGGACTTTGGGGACTTGGGGGGAAGAGTGGGAAGGTTGAGGGGTAAAAGACTACAAACACGGTGCAGTGTATACTGCTCAGGAGATGGGTGCACCAAAATCACCACTAAAGAACTTACTTATGTAACCAAATACCACCTGTACCCCAATTAACTTATGGAAAAATAAAAAATTAAATAAATAAATAAATAATAAAATAATTCCTTATACAATTGCCTTGTTGATGCTAGGAAATTTTACCAGTTTAACTCCATTTACCATCATCTCATCTTTTGTATTATTGTCATGCATTTTGAACTTCATATTTTTATTCTCAAAATAAATTGTTTTTGCACAGTCATTAAAAAAATTAGTAAAAAAATTCTATTATTGAGGGGATTTCTCCCAACTACAAAAGCTACTACCACCAGACCCCCTTAACTTTCATGCTAGCTTCTAGCTCTAAAATCAAAGTATTGGTCAGCTGACAACAAGGTTGTGTTTCATTTGACTCTAACAATAGTATGACAAATCCTCTCATGTTTCTGTATTTGTGAAGGTTCTAAGGTAGATGTTAATACTGGGAGTTGCTCAAATCATCAGTGATACCACCGTTTGAAGCTGTGGCTGGGCTACTAGTTTCTTCCAATTACTCAAGCTGCCAAGGAAGCTGTAAGCCTCCTTGAAAGGGAGATTTCAGACCCTTCCCCACCTCTGACATCTGCTTCTCCAAGTATTCCCTCTAGAAGCCATCCTAGACTGAGCCCGCCTATGTTCCAAGAGTCAGCTGTGTGAAGGAGTTGGCCTCCCAAATTATCTAAATGAGGGAGACTTTCATGTCTGCACATGTATGCACACTTGACCATAGATATTAGTGCACATATGATCAGCAGGTAAGGAAAGGAATAAATCAAAGAGGTATATTACTAAGTAATTTTAGTTAATTTAATTTTAAATAATTGGTTTCATCTAAGTGATCTCAATTAGGTCATGGAATGTCTTAAGCTGAGTGTTACTCTAGCTTAAATTTTTTGTTTCTGAGAGTTACAAGACTGGTCTGAGGACAGCCATCTTTAATAGATGGTGTGTCTTTGAAAGGTGGAGTGTATAACGTTATGTTTCCGAAAACAGCAAAATACCTCTCTTACACATTGAAACAGGGTCCCCTCGTATAGCAGAGGTCCCTAAGGAGCTTCTTAGAGGGAAATCCCAGTCACTACTAATGGTAATCTATTCCTTGTACTTTTCACTTAATGGGACCTATTTCTGTGTTTGCCTGAAAAAAAGGCATTCTTATGCAAGATTTGTTTCTTGATTGATTTAGGCAATCTGTATTTCCTATCTAATCCTTCGGAAACGAAAAGGCACATGATCGGTGTGAGAGAATGGGTTCATAGAAAACCTCCACTAGCCCTCTTGAAGAACTTACAGGTAGCCTGAGGCCAAGGAGATACCGTAGGGCTCTCCTGTTCCAATCTGTGCATACACAGGAAGATCTGCTGGGAGAGAATATTTAAGGATAACCTGGAGAAAGGGTGACAGAGAATACAAGGCTTATAGCAGCCTTCCAGCTTATATTGCAAACTCCTTGCTGGTAAGGCCTTAGATATTGAGTTTATTGTGTGATTACATGGCCAAGGGAATGGGGTGGGGGATGGTTTCTGTGTACCAGAAACTCTTTAGAAATATTAGCTCATTTAATCCTTGGAACAACCCTTTTACGTAGGTAGGATCATTATCCCCATTTTATAAATGAGGATATAAGCTGCATTTCTTTCTTTTATTAGTTTGTTGTGCGTCCTTTTTGTCACTCTCTAATTTATGACATTGGAGCAGAAGGAAAAACATAGGCTTCTTTGAACTTCCGGTAGTTTGCTCATCAAATGTATAAATATATACACGTATATGTTTATTTTGCAAATACTTTTTGAGTACCTACTATGTGCAGGGCATTTGCTTGATACTGTTGAAAATGGGAAGATAAACGCCAAGCCACAGCAATCAAGATGCTCACAGCCAGTACAGGAGATTAAAAATAAAGACTTAAACTTCACTGTGAGAGTGCAATAACGTAACTGATTATTTCAAAAAGAGAGGAATGGAGCCAGTGAATCCTGTAAATCTCTTTGAACCAGAACTCATCCACAGCTTGACCCCCAGTAGATAAATAGCTTTTTTTTTTCTTTTCTTTTAGATGGAGTCTCGCTCTTGTCACCCAGGCTGGAGTGCAATGGCATGATCTCGGCTCATTGCAACTTCTGCCTCCTGGGTTCAAGTGATTCTTCTGCTTCAGCCTCCTGAGTAGCTGGGATTACAGGCACCCAGCACTATGCCCAGCTAATTTTTGTATCTTTAGTAGAGACGGGGTTTCATCATGTTGGCCAGGCTGGTCTCAAACTCCTGACCTCAGGTGATCCACCCACCTCGGCCTCCCAAAGTCCTGGGATTATAGGCGTGAGCCATTGTGCCTGGCGACAGATTAACAGCATTTTTGGAACATATCATTCACTGACTCCCAAAATATCATTCCCTGACTAGATCTTAGCTTACAATTCACCAAGCAACCACAGGAGAATGGTAGAACCGGCCCAGAGGATGCAACCCGGAGAATGGAATTGTGGGGAAGAAGCACCCAAGAAGAGCAGCTGCAACCAGCTCATTAGCACTGCCGTGGAGCCACGGCTTTGACACCAGTCCAGTAACAGGAGTGGCTTCTACCATACTCACAAAATGGTCAAAGGTTCCACTGACTTCATTCTGATCTACAGTATCTTATAAGAATGGCCTAGAATGCTGCCTAGTTTTTCACACATTCATGGAAAAATGATTGCACATTTCCCCTCTCTGGATCTGATATGAAAGACTGTTAGAGAGGCATGGCAGCTAGCTCCTGTAATCCCAGCACTTTTGGAGGCTGAGGTGGGAGGCCTCCTTGAGTCCAAGAGTTTGAGGCTGCAGTGGGCTATGATGGCACCACTGTACTCCAACCTGGGCAACAGAGCAGAGCAAGATCCTGTCTCTGAAAAATAAAAATTAAAAAAAAAGTTTTTACAAAGACTGCCTAGCTAGCCAAGCGCCTCTCTCTACCTTAAATGGTGCCTCTACCTACTCCCTGTCTTAGACCTTTTCATCACTGAGGGTTTTCTGTCACTCTGTAACTGCTATTTACTTCTGTGTCAGTTAGGGTCCCATAAAGATGACTCAGGTTAAGTTATTTGAAGGGGCTCAGGAAACTTCACAGAGCACACTTACCTAAGACTTGAAATAAAGGCAAAAGCTCAGGAATACCAAGAGAAAGAGATTGCACTCAAGCACTGGGAATCTGAGACATCTCCAGGCACTAGGTTTCTTCTGATTTGCATAAGGAGGTGCTTGCTCTCCAGATTAAATAACCAAGACTTGTGACATGAACCTGGAAAACCTCTAGGCAGAAGTCCCCCCAAACCCCACACCTCTTTGTTAGCCAAGTCAGGCAACGGGTCATACCAGGTGAAAGCTATCAACAAACATTCTGGCCCTGGGTTTTGCCAGGGGATTTCTGGACTCTAAACAGTGCATTACAAATCACTGATTAGTTGGTTAGTTAGCCCACTGACCTTCAATTGGGCAAGAGTCAAAACAAAGCATCCAGGCATTCATGGAGGTCAGCATGGAGCTGCCCAGTCAAGCTGTAAAAATAACTGTATGACACAGGTGTGAGCAAAAGAAACTAATTCTGATTAACGTATGCAGCAAGGAATTTAGTTAGACTTGGAAACAGGCACATAGAAAGGCAGGCCCTGGACAAAGTAGCAGGAATGACAAGGTGCTGCCAGGACCTAACAGAGTTCCAATCAGTTTTTCAGTTCTTTTGTCTATTTATTCATAGTTCAAATTCACGGTAAAAAGAACATTTCAATAACGAGACTTGGGTTGTGTATCTGTCCCCAGTCTAAGTAAGTATAGGGCTCCTGATAACAGTTAAACTAGACTGGGTGAGAAGTAATTTCTGAAAAGAAAATTATTGTTAGAAAGGCAAAATTGGCCGGGCTCAGTGGCTCACGGCTGTAATCCCAGCACTTTGGGAGGCCGAGGCGGGCAGATCACTTGAGGTCAGGAATTCAAGACCAGCCTGGCCAACATGGCGAAACCCTGTCTCCACTAAAAATTAAAAAATTAGCCAGGTGTGGTGGTGGGCACCTGTAATCCCAGCTACTCAGGAGGCTGAGGCAGGAGAATCTCTTGAACCCGGAAGGCAGAGGTTGTGGTGAGCCAAGATTGCACCATTACACTCCAGCCTGGATGACAGAGTGGCACTCTATCTCAAAAAAGAAAAAAAAGAAAAAAAAAATGAAGAGAAGAGAAGAGAAAAGAGAAAAGAGAAAAACGAAAAGAAAAGAAAAGAGAGGAAAAATTGCATTTAGGGTTGCCAAAACCCAGCCAATGTTCACTACAGCTTGTGACCAACTGTAAGTGAGAAGTCTTGGGCAATTTGTGTAAAATACTTTATGTCTAAAGCAATAGCCTCAAGTCATTTCTTCTGAACATACTGTTCTTTTCTACATTCCTCTTCCTATATTACACTCACCCCACCCACCATATACCACCAGCTGCAGACAGCTATTGTTTTTTAGAAAACTGTATGTACTAGCTGATGTAAAAATGGAAACAAAAAAATAACAACTGGTGGTTTTTAAATAGATTTCACTATAAAACTTATATATGCCATTATAAAAATGTGAAAGTGAAGAAATTTATAATGAAAACCATAAAAATAATTTGTAATTGTACTACATAGAGGTAGATTCCTATAAATATGTTGTTATATTTCCTTCAGGTTTTATATTGCTATTGTAGTTTTGCCTATGCATTTCTATAGTAATGTAAACATAATCTATTCCTATAATGTTTAATACACAATTTGGACCCTGTAGTCTATTCAGATTTGGTGCGGGGGCCACTGGCTTTTTTTGAAAAATTTTGTTTTATAATGAACATTTTTACTCAAGTTTATGATTTTTCCCCATATATATGCACATATATTTTTAAGAAATTTGTAGTTTGGGTGGCCTTTAAAGAGCCATGTGGATTAACTTTGCCTAAAAGTCTGTGAAGAAACAAAACAACTGCACAACCTCAAGTAACCCTGGAAAACGGTGCCCACAAGGGGAAGCAACTGGAAATCAGCCCAAGAGCTTGCCAGGAAGAAGCAAAGAGGGTGCGAGCCAGCAGAAATCAAACGATTTAGAAAGGGGGGTGGAAGTCACTTAGAGCCAAAGAACTGCCCAGCTAGTCCCTTCTGAGAAAGAAAACACTGTTAATAGCAGAAGTCTAGGTTCTGGCATCAATTTAACTTGCATCGTAGTCTGTTCCCACTTTCTGTCCTCAGTCTGCCACCCCACCAAGAACTTCTATATTTTCTGGTGTCTCCATGCCCTTCCCAGTCCCACTAAGAACCTATTTATAACAGCAGGAGCTCGCCTTGGTCCACTGTGACATGCAGGCTGCTTTGCTGGGAAAGTTCTGCCTGACTCACTGGGGCTGCGAGAAGAGTGGGGAGGGAGTTGGTGAGGCAAGTTTCTGGCGTGACTGTCCTTAGAATGTGCACTGAGTTTCCTCAGGGTTCACTGCTCCCGTCTGTGACTCAACCAGAAATGTGGAACATGTATGAAGACTGTGTGAACCACAGGCATTTGATTTGGTGGGTGGGGGGCGTAGGGCTACACTGAATTAATAACTATGGAAATAGATTTTTCTCTGTAAATTTTCTGTTTCCCTTAATCTATAGTGCTACCTGACCCTTTAACGTTGGCCATGAACAAATCACAGAAATATTTTCCTTAAAACATGAGTGAGAGGAAATTCTAAAACTGGCTAGGAGCGATGTTTTAAAATTGCCATGTATTAATACTATCAAATAACCAAATATTATTTGATCATACCAAATCAGGGCGAAAGGTAAAGTTTTTTATGAGATTCAAGTGCAACTTACCTAAAAGTAATATTTTAAAATTGACACCCTGTTTTCCTACAAAAGCTCCATGGTCTATTAATTTGCCAGTGAAAATTACTGAGCTACTTTTTTTGTTAATGAGATAAATGCCAAACACAAATGTGAGTTAAGCTTGACACTGTGAATGAAGCCACTATGATATGTAATGTCAAAGCCGCCTCTCATCAAAAAGCACTACGAGTGTGTCATGTCTAGATCCTGGGGGTAAACCCTTGGTTAATAATAGCGTAGAAGAATCACAAATTTATTCACACTATAATGACATGTAAAGAAAATACAGATTTCCACTTCCTCCTATAATTGAGTCTATCTTTCTCATAAGTGTCTACCTGGTGGATAATGAGAGGAAAAAAAAAACATAGTCTGACTCAATAATTTAAAATATCCCTTTGGTAAATGCTCCATCTCTGAGGTCATGAATGAGGTCAAGATCAGTCTCTTAAATGTCACTCCAGATCATCTCTGGCTTTATCAGCAAGGAGTGTGGTGTATATGATCCGATGGTGACAGAAAAGACAATAGGCATCCTCTGGACCCTCACTGGCCCCTTAGGCACAGTGACTTGTTCAGGCTGGATTTAAACACTAAATTGTGACGAGCCCATCTCTGGGCTTCCTGCTGGCATCTGTTACTGAAAGGCTGCTGCATTTCTTGGCTTCATGTGTGGGATTCTGTGAAGTCCACTCATGTTCCAGGCTTGGGTTTGCCAAGAGCAAGTGCTGCAGCCTGTCAATCTGCCCCTCCTCTTCCCTCTGTCCTTTGCCTAGGCTGTGCACTTAGCTGTGAGGGCATCCCTTACCCTTCTCCTACTACAGATCCCTGGCCCATTCACTGGCTCTCCTTGGAGGCCTATGGGCTTGTTTGAGTTCCATTCACATCCCAGAGGTGTGAAGTAGACCTGGGAAAGCTAAACCTGGCCCTTCTTCTGCTCAATCCTGTTCTGCTCTCAGTGCTCGGCTGTGGCCATCCTGCCCCCTCCACCATCCTGTGTTGAGGTGGTCACTCTATATGGAAGTTCCTTACAGGGTTCCAAACTGGGCAAATTATTCTTCTTCGACCCAACACCTCTCCTCCCTTGGCTTCTGACCAGAAAGAGAAAAAATGGGGACATGTATGTCTCACCCAGCCTCTCCCATTTTTCTCTCTTTCTAACAATCTCCTGGTAGGGGGAGAGTTGGGTGAGGATTCCCATAGGTAAACTCCACAAACTGCCAGTCTTCACTCTTGAAATTTTAAAGAATCTTGGTTATTAGAAATACCTCAGCTGGCAGAGACACAACAAATAAAGAAAACTTTAGGCCAATATCCTTGATGAACATCAATGCCAAAATCCTCAACAAAATACTGGCAAACTGAATCTAGAAGCACATATAAAAACTAATCCACCATGATCAAGTAGGCTTTATCCCTGGGATGCAAGGATGGTTCAATATATGCAAATCAATAAATGTGATTCATCACATAAACAGGACTAAAGACAAAAACCATGATTATCTTGATAGATGCAGAAAAGGCTTTTGATAAATTCGGCACACCTTTATGATAAAAACTCTCAATAAACTAGGAATTGAAGGAACATACCTCAAAAAATAAGAGCCATCTATGAAAAACCAGGAATTGAAGGAACATACCTCAAAAAATAAGAGCCATCTATGACAAACTCACAGCTGACATCATATTGAATGAGCAAGCTGGAAGCATTCCCCTTGAATACCAGCACAAGACAAGAATGCTTTCTCTCACCACTCCTATTTAACATAGTATTGGAAGTCCTGGCCAGAGCAATAAGGCAAGAGAAAGAAATAAAGTACATCCAAATAGGAAGAGAGGAAGTCAAACTATCATTGTTTACAGATGACATGATTCTATATCTAGAAAATCCCATAGTCTTGGCCCAAAAGCTCCTTTAGCTGATGAACAACTTCAGCAGTCTCAGGATACAAAATCAAAATACAAAAATCACTAACATCCCTCCACACCAACAACAGTTAAGCTGAAAGGCAATTCCGGAATGCGATCCCATTCACAACTGCCACAAACATAATAAAATACCTAGGAATACAGCTAACCAGGTGAAAGAGCTCTACAATGAGAATTACAAACCACTGCTCAAAGAAATCAGAGATGACACAAACAAATGGAAAAACATTTCATGCTCATGGATAGGAAGAATCAGTATCATTAAAATGGTCATGCTACCCGAAACAATTTATAGATGCAATGCTATTCCTATCAAACTACCAATACCATTCTTCACAGAACTAGAAAAAGTTTGTGTAAGCAAAAAAATCTGATTATAACTTTTTTAACTTAGAACCTTAACTCTAACGATGTTTCTGTATGGTTTAAATATAAATGATATATTTAGTTTGTATAAACCAATACAAAATTCCCAGTAATGCATCTACCACATATGTGAGGGAATATCACCATGCCTTATTTGGTATATTACCAAGGGTTTTTCCCTATTTGAAAAAGTTACCAAGGTTCTACTTCTTGTTGAGTCACATAGCTGGATAGTTCTGCATGGCTAGCTGCCATACTCAGGATGACTGTGGAGGCACAGATATTCTGTCTTCTGGTGTCATTTGTACCCTAGCATTATGTTGAAATGCTTATTAGTTCACTATTTGCCAATTATTATGAAATCCATATTATTTGCCAATTTCTTCTATTCTCCTTTATGTTATAATTAGAACACTCTAATGTGCTCTAATTTAAATAATGTAGTATCTTGTGTTAGCTCTAAAAATTTCTTTCTAAGACAGTAAAAGGAAAAGAAAATATAAAACTATTTGTTGGGGGAGAAGAGATTGGGGAAGCATTGGTCAATAAACACAAAATTTCCAGTTACACAGGAGGAATAAGTTCAAGAGACCTCTTGAACATCATGGTATCTATAGTTAATAACAATATATTGTATACTTAAAAATTGCAAGGAGATTGTAAGCACTTGGCACAAAAAATACATATGTGATGTCATGCATATGTTAAAGAGCCTGATTTAGCCATTCCACAATATACACATTTATCAAAACATCATGCTAGATACCATAGGTATACACAATTTTTAATTGTCAATTTAAAATACATAAATAAATATGTTATGTAGAGTTGGAATCAGATAAGGTTAAGAGCCACTGTTCTGTGCAGTTCCTATTTTTCCGCTTTCCATATTGAGTGCTTCCTGTGTGCCAGATGCTAAGTATTTCCCAGACTTGCTCTCCTTCACTTTTCCCAACCTTCTATAGATGATATAAAAGTATACAATTTTATATTGGTTTATATAAACTAAAGCTTAAAGAATCTAAGTAAACAAGTAAATGGAAAAATCCAAGTTTCAAGTTCAAGTCCACCTGGCTGCAAGGCCTGGCATCTTAACCATTCCATGTATTTAACTAATGTAGAAAAAGGTCATCTTTTGTAAATATTACTGGCATATTTCTATGTATATAGTTTAACAACCTACTTATTGAAGATATTTATCTAGCAATTAAAAGGAGCAGCAACTAAGCACTAGAGCCTTTTGTTTTGTGTGGTTTTTAATAAACTCTGTTACCTAATTGCCTTACTCAGCGTATCTCTGTGCTATCATAACTTCTTTAATGTTTTATGTGGAAAAATACTAATCCTTAAAATGTAAGTTATTAGCTAACAATTTTTAAATGCAGTATTTCTCTAGAGTCCTTCATCCAGAAAATCCTAAGTACTTCAGCAACACTAATCCTGTATGGAAAACAGTCCCACCCTCTCTATGAAAAATGACAATGAGTACATTTGCATCCAAGCTGTTACTTCAGAGAGGAGTCAGATCACAGAACACCTAAAAAGTGCAATAGACTCATCCAGTTTCAGAGAATGGTTTGGTCAGCAGCCATTGTGCATCTAGGTCAACAGAGAATGTCAGCTGATAAAAATAAAGACAATGATGAGTGCCTGTAATATGACCAACACTTTACGTGTATTATTAGGTTGGTGCAAAAGTTACTGAGATTTTTGCCATTGAAAGTAATGGCAAGTCAGGCACGGTAACTCACACCTGTAATCCCAGCACTTTGGAAGGCTGAGGCAGGTCCATCACCTGAGGTCAGGAGTTCGAGACCAGCCTGGCCAACACAGTGAAACCCTGTGTTTACTGAAAGTACAAAAATTAGCTGGGCGTGGTGGTGGGCACCTGTAACCCCAGCTACTCTGGAGGCTGAGGCAGGAAAATCACCTGAACCCAAGAGGTGCAGGTTGCAGTGAGTGAGATGGCGTCATTGCACTCCAGTCTGGGCAACAAGAGTGCAACTCCGTCAAAAAAGAAAGAGAGAGAGAAAGAGAGAGACAGAGAGACAGAGAGAGAGAAGGAAGGAAGGAAGGAAGGAAGGAAGGAAGGAAGGAAGGAAGGAAGGAAGGAAGGAAGGAAGGAAGGAAAGAAGGAAGGGAGGGAGGGAGGGAGGGAGGGAGGGAGGGAGGGAAGAAGAAAGAGGAAAAAACACAATTACTTTTGCACCAAGCTAGTATTTATTTATTAACCCATGAGTTAGGTATTATCACCTTTATTATACAGAAGAACAACTGAGGGCTTCAAGAAGTTTAAGTGACTTAAGAGACTCCAACACAGAGTGTGCAAGCTGGGATTGGAGCCCAGCATGTTCCATTATGCTAATCTACTCGACTTCATGTGTGTGGGGATTTGAGGCAGTTACAGGGAGTCATATTATGACTGAGGGGAGTTTTGGTGTAGGCTATGGATTAAACCTTCAGTTAAGTCTTGCTTACACCTAGGAAGTCTAATATCCAGTGAATGTTCCCAACTGTCTCTAACACAAGGATTTCACTGGATTTGGGCAGTTAACATGCCACTTCAAGGATGGGAATGTTTCTTGGGAAATCCAACAGTGACAGGAAAGCTTGAGTATACTCTTTAATAGCATGCAAATGATGGGGGTGGAAATTCCCAGAACCGTTTTTGCCACTTTCCTGCACTCTCTCCATTTTCGGTATTGCTATTCGATAGCTCTCATGTCCTAGGAAAGTCATATTACTGCTGAGAAACTCTTTCTTTAAAGCCATATATAACTTCTATATTCTCATCATCTTCTTTCATTTCTTTTGGGACAGAACTTTAGAAAGTTAAATTGAAAATTTAAAAACTAAATATAAAAGCAGCAGCCACTGGGTGTCACTGATTTACCACTTGAATGTACCTCGTCCCATATATCTATAGCAGGAAAATACCTGGCCTTTTTATTGGACTATTTCAAAGTACTTTATGTTCTTGAGTGCTATAGATAAGCAGAAGAATTTAAAATGTTTAAAACATGAATTTTGTGACACTGAGAAGCTCAATGACCATTACTGTATGCTCTGTTACAGCTATTTATAACTGTAAGTAATAATATTCCCATTTTAGAGAGAGATACACTAAAGCAGAGCAAGCTAACAAATCGAGGATGGCAGAGAACACACTCTTGAACTTTATTATTTAAATCAAGACTTTCTGGCCAGGTGCAATGGCTCACAACTGTAATCCTGGCACTTTGGGAGGCCGAGGCAGGTGCATCACCTGATTTCAGGAGTTTGAGACCAGCCTGGCCAACACGGTGAAACCCCATCTCTACCAAAAATACAAAAATTATCCAGGTTTGGTGGTGTGCATCTATAATCCCAGCTACTTGGAAGGCTGAAGCAGGAGAATCACTTGAACCTGGGAGGCAGAGGTTACAGTGAGCTGAGATTGCCCCACTGCACTCCAACCTGGCCAACAAGAGCAAAACTCCATCTCAAAAATAAAAGAAATAAAAAGTAAATCAGGACTTTCGTGTTTTATTTTTATTTAAAGATAATTCTTTAAAGCCAGGAATACAGAACCCATTATTTCATTCTTGCTCATATCGCCCCACCCCCAATTCTACATCTAAGATGCAGAAAAAGAAATCATTTCAGAACATTTCCAAAGAATTTCAGGATTCAGCTCCATTCCAAGGTGGCCAAATAGGAACAGCTTTGGTCTGCAGCTCCCAGCGTGATCAACGCAGAAGCCGGGTGATTTCTGCATTTCCAACTGAGATACCTGGTTCATCTCACTGGGACTGGTTGGACAGTGGGTGCAGCCCATGGAGGGTGAGCTGAAGCAGGGCAGGGCGTCGCCTCACCCAGGAAGTGCAAGGGGTCGGGGCATTTCCCTTTCCTAGCCAAAGGAAGCTGTGACAGACTGTACTTGGAAAAATGGGACACTTCCACCCAAATACTGTGCTTTCCCCAAGGTCTTAGCAACTGGTAGACAAGGAGATTCTCTCCCATGCCTGGCTCAGCAGGTCCCACACCCATGGAGCCTTCCTCACTGCTAGCGCAGCAGTCTGAGATCAAACTGCAAGGTGGCAGCCTGACTGGGGGAGGGGCGTCTGCCATTACTGAGGCTTGAGTAGGTAAACAAAGCAGACCGGAAGCTCGAACTGGGCGGAGCCCACCACAGTTCAGCAAGGCTGACTGCCTCTATAGACTCCACCTCTGTTGGCAGGGCGTAGCTGAACAAAAGGCAGCAGACAACTTCTGAAGACTTAAACCTCCCTGTCTGACAGCTCTGAAAAGAGCAGTGGTTCTCCCAGCACGGCGTTTGAGTTCTGAGAACGGACAGACTGCTTCCTCAAGTGGGTCCCTGACCCCTGTGTAGCCTAACTGGGAGACACCTCCCAGTAGGGGCCAACAGACACCTCATATAGGCGAATGCCCCTCTGGGATGAAGCTTCCAGAGGAAGGATCAGGCAGCAATATTTGCTGTTCTGCAATATTTGCTCTTCTTCAGCCTCAGTTGGTGATACCCAGGCAAACAGGGTCTGGAGCAGACCTCCAGCAAATTCCAACAGATGTGTTGCTGAGGGACCTGACTGTTAGAAGAAAAACTAACAAACACAAAGAAATAGCATTAACATCAGCAAAAAGGACATCTACACCAAAACCCCATCTGTAGGTCACCAACATCAAAAACTAAAGGTAGATAAAACCACAAAGATGGGAGCAAATCAGAAAAGAAAAGCTGAAAATTCTAAAAACCAGAGCACCTCTTCTCCTCCAAAGGATTGCAGCTCCTCGCCAGCAATGGAACAAAGGTAGATGGAGAATGATTTTGATGAGTTGACAGAGTAGGCTTCAGAAGGTCGGTAATAGCAATCTTCTCCGAGCTAAAGGCGCATGTTCTAACCCATCACAAGGAAACTAAAAACCTTGAAAAAAAGGTTAGATGAATGACTAACTAGAATAAACAGTGTAGAGAAGAACTTAAATGACCTGATGGAGCTGGAAACCATGGCACGAGAACTTCCTGACACATGCACAAGCTTCAACAGCTGATTCAATCAAGTGGAAGAAAGGGTATCAGTGATTGAAGATCAAATTAATGAAATAAAGTGAGAAGAAAACTTTAGAGAAAAAAGAGTCAAAAGAAACAAACAAAGTCTCCAAGAAATATGGGACTATGTGAAAAGACCAAATCTATGTTTGATTGGTGTACCTGAAAGTGATGGGGAAAATGGAACCAAGTTGGAAAACACTCTTTAGCATATTATCCAGGAGAACTTCCCCAACCTAACAAGGTGGGCCAACATTCAAATTCAGGAAATACAGAAAACATCACAAAGATACTCCGCAAGAAGACCAACCCCAAGACACATAATTGTCAGATTCAACAAGGTTGAAACGAAGGAAAAAATGTTAATGGCAGCCAGAGAGAAAGGTCGGGTTACCCACAAAGGGAAGCCCATCAGACTAACAGCTGATCTCTTGGCAGAAACCCTACAAGCCAGAAGAGAGTGGGGGGCCAATATTCAACATTGTTAAAGAAAAGAATTTTTAACCCAGAATTTCATATCTAGTCAAACTAAGCTTCATAAGTGAAGGAGAAATAAAATCCTTTACAGACAAGAAAATGCTTAGAGATTTTGTCACCACTAGGCCTGCCTTACAAGAGCTCCTGAAGGAAGCACTAAACATGGAAAGGAACAACTGGTACCAGCCACTGCAAAAACATACCAAATTGTAAAGACCATCAACACTATGAATAAACTGCATCAATTAATGGGCAAAATAACCAGCTAACATTATAATGGCAGGATTAAATTCACACATAACAATATTAACCTTTAATGTAAATTGGCTAAATGCCCCAATTAAAAGAAACGAACTGGCAAATTGGATAAAAAGTCCAGACCCATTGGTGTGCTGTATTCAGGAGACCCATCTCACATGCAGAGACACACATAGGCTCAAAACAAAGGGATGAAGGAAGATCTACCAAGCAAACGGAAAGCAAAAAAAGCAGGGGTTGCAATCCTAGTCTCTGATAAAACAGACTTTAAACCAACAAAGATCAAAAGAGACAAAGAAGGCCATTACATAATGGTAAAGGGATTAATTCAACAAGAAGAGCTAACTATCCTAAATATATATGCACCCAATACAGGAGCACCCAGATTCATAAAGCAAGTCCTTGGAGACCTACAAAGAGACTTAGACTCCCACATAATAATAATGGGAGGCTTTAACACCCCACTATCAATATTAGACAGATCAACGAGACAGAAGGTTAACAAGGATAGCCAGGACTTGAATTCAGCTATGCACCAAACAGACCTAATAGACATCTACAGAACTCTCTACCCCAAATCAACAGAATATACATTCTTCTCATCACCCACATCGCACTTATTCTAAAATTGACCACATAATTGGAAGTAAAGCACTCCTCAGCAAATGTAAAAGAACAGAAATCACAACAAACTGTTTCTCAGACCACATGCAATCAAATTAGAACTCAGGATTAAGAAACTCACTCAAAACCGCACAACTACATGGAAACTGAACAACTTGCTCCTGAATAACTACTGGGTAAATAACGAAATGAAGGCAGAAATAAAGATGTTCTGGCTGGGCATGGGGCTCATGTCTGTAATCCCAACACTTTGGGAGACTGAGGTGGGTGGATCACAAGGTCAGGAGATCGAGACCATCCTGGCTAACATGGTGAAACCCCATCTCTACTAAATATACAAAAAATTAGCCAGGTGTGATGGTGGGTGCCTGTAGTTCCAGTTACTCGGGAGGCTGAGGCAGGAGAATGGTGTGAACCGAGGAGGCAGAGCTTGCAGTGAGCGGAGATTGTGCCACTGGACTCCAGACTGGCTGACAGAGCAAGACTCCATCAAAAAAGAAAAGAAATAAAGATATTCTTTGAAACCAGTGAGAACAAAGACACAATGTACCAGAATTTCTGGGACACATTTAAAGCAGTTTGTAGAGGGAAATTCATAGCACTAAATGCCCACAAGAGAAAGAAGGAAAGATCTAAAATTGACACTCTAACATCGCAATTAAAAGAACTAGAGAAGCAAGAGCAAACACATTCAAAAGCTAGCAGAAGGCAAGAAATAACTAAGATCAGAGCAGAACTGAAGGAGATAGAGATACAAAAAACCCTTTGAAAAATCTATGAGTCCAGGAGCTGGTTTTTTGAAAAGATCAACAAAATTGATAGACCGCTAGCAAGACTAATAAAGAAGAATAAAGAGAAAAATCAACTAGATGCAATAAAAAATGATAAAGGGGATATCACCACCCATCCCACAGAAATACAAACTACCATCAGAAAATACTATAAACATCTCTATGCAAATAAACAAGAAAACCTAGAAGAAATGGATAAATTCCTGTACACATAAACCCTCCCAAGACCAAACCAGGAAGAAGTTGAATCTCTGAATACACCAACAGGCTCTGAAATTGAGGTAATAATTTTTTTTATTATACTTTAAGTTCTAGGGTACATGTGCACAATGTGCAGGTTTGTTACATATGTATACATGCACCATGTTGGTTTGCGCATGCATTAATTCGTCATTTACATTAGGTATTTCTCCTAATGCTTTCCATCCCCCAGTCCCCCACCCCAAAACAGGCCCCAGTGTGTGATGTTCCCCACCCTGTGTCCAAGTGTTCTCATTGTTCAATTCCCACCTATGAGTGAGAATATGTGGTGTTTGGTTTTCTGTCCTTGTGATAGCTTGCTCAGAATGATGGTTTCCAGCTTCATCCATGTCCCTGAAAAGCAGATGAACTCATCCTTTTTTTATGGCTGCATAGTGTTCTGTGGTGTATATGTGCCACATTTTCTTAATACAGTCTATCACTGACGGACATTTGGGTTGGTTCCAAGTCTTTGCTATTGTGAATAGTGAATTGAGGCAATAATTAATAGCCTACCAACCGAAATTCCACGACCAGATGGATTCACAGCTGAATTCTACCAGTGGTACAAGGAGGAGCTCGTACCATTCCTTCTGAAACTATTCCAATCAATAGTAAAAGAGGAATTCCTCCCTACTCATTTTATGAGACCAGCATCATCCTGATACCAAAGCCTGGCAGAAACACAACACAAAAAGAAAAGTTTAGACCAATATCCCTGATGAACATCAATGCTAAAATACTGGCAAACTGAATCGAGCAGCACATCAAAAAGCTTATCCACCACAATCAAGTTGGTTTCTTCCCTGGGATACAAGCCTGGTTCAGCATACGCAAATCAATAAATGTAATCCATCACATAAACAGAGCCAATGACAAAAACCATATGATTATCTCAATAGATGCAGAAAAGGCCTTCAACAAAAATCAACAGCCCTTCATGCTAGAAACTCTCAATAATCTAGGTATTGATGGAACACACCTCAAAATTATAAGAGCTATTTATGACAAACCCACAGCCAATATCATATTGAATGGGCAAACTGGAAGCATTCCCTTTGAAAACTGGCACAAGACAAGGATGCTTTCTCTCATCCCTCCTATTCAACATAGTGTTGGAAATTCTGGATAGGGCAATCAGGCAAGAGAAAGAAATAAAGGATATTCAATTAGGAAAAGAGGAAGTCAAATTGTCCCTGTTTGCAGATGACATGATTGTATATTTAGAAAACCCCATCATCTCAGCCCAAAATCTTAAGCTGATAAGCAACTTCAGCAAAGTCTCAGGATACAAAATCAATGTGCAAAAATCACAAACATTCCCATACACCAATAATAGACAGACAGCCAAATCATGAGTGAACTCCCATTCACAACTGCTTCAAATAGAATAAAATGCCTAGGAATACCACTTACAAGGGATGTGAAGGACTTCTTTAAGGAGAACTACAAACCACTGCTCAGTGAAATAAAAGAGGACACAAACAAATGGAAGAACATTCCATGCTCATGGATAGGAAGAATCAATATCGTGAAAATGACCATACTGCCCAAAGTAATTTATAGATTCAATGCCATCCCCATCAAGCTATCCATGATTTTCTTCATAGAACTGGAAAAAACTACTTGAAAGCTCATATGGAACCAAAAAAGAGCCTGCATTGCCAAGACAATCCTAAGCAAAAAGAACAAAGCTGCAGGCATCATGCTACCTGACTTCAAACTATACTACAAGGCTACAGTAACCAAAACAGCATGGTACTGGTACCAGAACAGAGATGTAGACCAATGGAACAGAACAGAGGCCTCAGAAATAATGCCACACATCTACAATCATCTGATCTTTGACTCTGACAAAAACAAGAAATGGGGAAAGGATTCCCTATTTAATCAATGGTGCTGGGAAAACTGGCTAGCCATATGTACAGAGCTGAAATTGGATTCCTTCCTTACACCTTATACAAAAATTAATTCACGATGGATTAAAGACTTAAGTGTTAGACCTAAAACGATAAAAACCCTAGAAGAAAACCTAGGCAATACCATTCAGGACATAGGCATGGGCAAAGACTTCATGACTAAAACACCAAACGCAATGGCAACAAACCTCAAAATAGACAAATGGGATCTTATTAGAGCTTCTGCACTGCCAAAGAAACTACCATCAGAGTGAACAGGCAACCTAGAGAATGGGAGAAAATTTTTGCAATCTTCCCAACTGACAAAGCGCTAATCATAATCTACAAATAACTCAAACAAATTTACAAGAAAAAAACAAACAACCCCATCAAAAAGTAGGCAAAGGATATGAACAGATAACTTCTCAAAAGAAGACATTTATGCAGCCAACAGACACAAGAAAAAATGCTCATTGTCACTGGTCATCAGAGAAATGCAAATCAAAACCACAATGCGATACTATCTCATGACATTTAGAATGGCGATCATTAAAAAGTCAGGAAACAACAGATGCTGGAGAGGATATGGAGAAATAGGAATGCTTTTATACTGTCGGTGGGAGTGTAAATTAGTTCACCATTGTGGAAGACAGTGTGGCAATTCCTCAAGGATCTAGAACTAGAAACACCATTTGACCCAGCCATCCCATTACTGGGTATATACCAAAAAGATTATAAATCATGCTACTATAAAGACACATGCACACACGTTTACTGCAGCACTATTCACAATAGTAAAGGCTTGGAACCAACCCAAATGCCCATCGATGATAGACTGGATAAAGAAAATGTGGCACATATACACCATGGAATACTGTGCAGCCACGAAAAAGGATGAGTTCATGTCCTTTGTAGGGACATGGATGAAGCTGGAAACAATCATTCTGAGCAAACTATCACAAGGACAGAAAACCAAACACCGCATATTCTCAGTCATAGGTGGGTACTGTACAATGAGAACACTTGGACACAGGGCGGACATCACACACCAGGGCCTGTCATGGGGTGGGGGCCTGGGGGAGGGATAGCATTAGGAGAAATATCTAATGTAAATAATGAGTTGATGGGTACAGCAAACCAACATGGCACATGTATACCTACGTAACAAACCTGCACGTTGTGCACATGTACTCTGGAACTTAAAGTATAATAATAATAAAAAAAAAAGAATTTCAGGATTTAGATTATGTTCCAAGTACCTAAAACATGCTATTAGGTGCCATCATTTAACGTATGTCTATTCTGATATTTACAGCAGTATCTTATCTAATCCTAACCACAAAACAATAAGTAGGTTATCGTTATCCTCAGATGAAAACAATATCTGGGACTCAGAAAGAGTAAGTAACTTATAATAAGATCCCAAAGGAAGCAAGATGAAGACTTCAGATATAAGCCCACATCTTTAGCTCCCAAGGTCATGATCCTTCTGCTACACCAGGCTATATCTTTATAAAAACTTTATCTCTATTTTTGGCCACATCCCTTTCAAAACCACTTAATGTTGTACCAAACCTTTGGTTAACCAAGTAGTAGGTGATAAAAATATTAAATGCAGACAACTGTCATTTTAGATCATTTTAAGATGACTTTGTCACTGAAGATTATTTCCCAGGTAATTCCATTTGCCAACGGAATTAGTTACAGTCTCTTATCCCCCAAAGATTACACATTTTCCCCAGACTCCTCAGGGTGAAATCTGGTCTGGGATTTAGTGTCTCTAGATCTTCTGCTGTCTAAGCAGAACAGCTCTTATCTCTTTCCACAGTGGATGTGTTCCTGCTCTCTCATTTTTGGCTGGAAAATAGCCATCTATCTGGAGAAATGTACTCCTTATTTAGGCTAAAGCATGATGAAAGGCCTTGGGGTTATTTGTTTATCTTCCAAATAGGTACAGGGAGAGCCCAGCAAGGCTATAAAATCTTAAGCTTCCTGATTCTCCCTTGCCAAAAGGATTAGGCTCAGAGCTGGAGGACTTTCTCGGGAGAAGATAAGATAGTGTGTCTGTATTACCATTCGCTCCTGCCAAGTTCCTGCTCTGCAATAAGCCAGCTTTCTTGTTAATGGCCATCTCACTCCTTCTCTCCTGGAATTGCACCTTGATTGTGGATTTTTCCTTCTTTAACCTACAGTCAAAACATTATGAGTTGTTTTTCACTCTCTCACTCTAGATCCTTGGGTTTCTTCTTAGATCTGGCTATGGTGGTAATTTTTCCATGGACCCTGTATAGTCTGGCAAACAATCTCATTATTTTATATTTTAAAAAGGAGTTGGGTTCTAAAAGACAATGTTCTTTTAATCTTTCCATTCTTCATTTTAAGGAAAATGCAGTATTTTTCTCATCATGCTCAGCAAATCTCTGATATTTGGAGGATGATAGGTATCTTCTTCTCCTGCTCCTTTCAAACATATTTTTATAATAACATCAAAACGCACCTGAAAAACTGATACAAAACTCAAGCTTCCTCTCTTGATGATGATTTCAAAACAGAGATGAAATAAATGCACAAGAGATGCAATCTAACTGAAACTCAATTTTATTTATTAAAAATAATATTACAAATTTTATCTTAAAACTAGATTATTTATAGAAAAAAAGCCTACAAGTAATATATGGTTTTTAATACCAGCCTCTCTACTGCCCACATGATCTCGGTTGTTGGTTACAGTACTGGGGTATGGCTGTTTAGGAGGTGTGGGAATGGATTTTAGACATATTGTGATACGTTACACACAAGGTTATCTGCAAAAATGCAGAGAAAGCCTTCAGTCTCTTTTTGCCTCCAACTTTTAATAGAAGCATTTCCCATCTTTTTCTGCTTTCAAGTCACCTGGCCCTGCCGCCTGCTGGCCCTACCACCACCATCACACAGTCCTTACCTTCTCAGTGGACCTTTGCAGGGGCACCATGCTGACCTCAAGAAATGGATGGGCTATATTGTTTGTCACTTCCAAATCCAGCACACAGGTACTAAGTGACCACTATGTGCTAGTCCCTGATTTCACAGAGCTGATGCTGCTATGTCATTTCCCTCCCTCTTTAGTTATTGCTGCTAACAGCACGGTTAGTTGAGAAACTGGCCAAAGCCCATAACCAAGAATGGACAGGGGAAGGCTTCCAACCAAAACTGAAACTCCTAAGCAAACATGATACTGCTTCTGAAGTTTATCACAATTACATCAGGAGAGTTTTTCCTCTCCCATTCCTGTTCTTTCACTTCATCTAATACATTTCCCAAGAGAATAAGCAATAGAACATAAAATAGAATAAGGTACCTTAAGTTAGTGGATATTCTAAATGATAAGGCATTAATACAGATGAAATGGGTATCTTGCACTCTTAAAATTAATAAATGCTACATAAAATGTGACATGTAGCTGAATATAAGTATATGATGATATAAATACATCAGCATCTGTATTTATATGTACATGATTTTTTTCTTCTTTTGCAAATGAACTTTAGCCATTGGTCATTACAAAGATCAGTGTAATTGTCTTATCCAGGGAAACCCGCTTTAGGAGAATGTGTCCATTTGGAGTACACATTTCCAACAAGTAGGCAGAAGGCTTTGCCCAGCTCATGCCAGTTGGGATTGGGAAAGTAGGGGGGATAACTAAATATTCCTTTTAAAAAGGGTTACCACCAGAATTGTCTCACTCTTACAATCCACATTAACAATTTTAAAGGTGAAATGTTTCCAAAGCCAGAAATATACTAAGGCATTGTCTACTGAGGAATAATGGAAAATTCTGCCTACATAAAGAGAATTAATGAAAATCAGAATTTGCATTTTAGAGAACATATTAGGAAAACTTGGCAGAGGTGAAAAGTATTCTCTGTCATCTTATTACAGTTTTATTGCCATCATCTCACTTTCTGGTACTTTGCAAAGGAACAGTTCCCCCTGACAAGTACGCTTTGCTCTCAGAGACCTACTGATGCCCTAATGATGCTGCAAATGTGATGGTGAAATCCAGACATTCCGCTTATGGACTGTTCATATTAAAACATGACCGTTCAGTTTCTCCAGCACAGACACCTCCCTGTCTCATCCAGGTGTCAGTCATGATGGCCAGAACAAGCGTGGCAGGTGAAGATCACCACTATGGAATTCCTGCCACCCAGGGCTCTGCTGCCAGGTGACTTCACCCCTGCTCAAGAGATTACAGCAGTTTAGAAGTTCATCCCTGTTTCACCTGACCTTCCCCACTCCCACCCAGCATCACTTCTGCTTAGAGAGCAGAGAAATCACAGAAGTTGGTCCTTGTTGAATGCTGTTGGTCCTGACCAAAGTGGCCACTGGTCCCTAAAATACCATAATCTGGTAAGAACAGAGCCATGCACAGGAAGCAAGCCAGGCTTGCTTCCATTCCTCCTGACACGAGTTGCCCACCTAGTCAGAAAACTCTCAACCACTGCTGACTGAACGAGGCCTTTTTCTCTCTCTCCCACTCCAAAGATCAGAGCAATAGTCTCCATAAAGCAGGTAGTGTAAAGAAATTGATTATGACTTAACTAACTAGAAGAATAATATAGAGGTATTGCAACTAGCAATCTCATAAGCCCTAACACAATGGTAATATTTACTTTATGCTGCCAGTCAATTCCACTGGCTGCTAAAATGTACTTGGGTAACTAACCCAAGAAATGTATAAAGTAAATATTTGGGTTTTTTTGATGTTGTTGTTGTTGTTTTTTAAGATGGAGATTCACTCTGTTGCCCAGGCTGGAGTGCAATGGCACCATCTCAGCTCATTGCAACCTCCGCCTCCCAGGTTCAAGCGATTCTCCTGCCTCAACCTCCTGAGTAGTTGTGATTACAGGTGCCCACCACCACATTCGGCGAATTTTTTTATTTTTAGTAGAGACAGGGTTTATGCCATGTTGGTCAGGCTGGTCTCAAACTTCTGACCTCAGGTGATCCACCAGCCTTGGCCTCCCAAAGTGCTGGGATTACAAGCGTGAGCCACCGCACCTGGCCTAAAGTAAATGATTTTTATAGACTGTTCTCCAACAAACAAACAAACAGTAGCCAAATGTCTCAAAATGTTAAATTATCTGTTTAAACATACTATTCCAAACATTATATGCTGTGATATAAGATTGTAATAAAAAGGAAGACCCAGCGTCTGGAGTGACACACCTCAAGGAGCAGGGAGCTTGCAGGTGACATGTTCTTTAAAGACACAGGGAGTGTCACAATGGCTATTATAAAAAAGATGAGAGGTGAATGTTAGTAAGGATGTGGGGAAAAGGGAACCCTAGCACACTACTGGTGGGAATGTAAATCAATACAGCCATTATTCAAAACAGCATACAGGTTCCTTAAAATAAAAAAATTAGAACTACCATACGATCCAGCAATCCCACTTCTGGGTACATATCCAGACTTCAAAGAGACATCCACACTCCCATGTTTATTGCAGCATTATTCACAATAGCCAAGTTATGGGATCAGCTTAAGTGCCCAGCAATGGATGAATAGATAAAGAAACTGTTGTGTATATACACAAAGGAATATTATTCAGCTATAAAATAGAAGGAAATCCTGTCACCTGTGACAACATGGATGAACCTGGAGAACATTATGACAAGTGAAATAAGCCAGCACAGAAAGACAAATACCATGTTCTCACTTATATTTGGAATTTAAAACAGTCAAACAGAGTAGAGATGGTGGTTACTAGAGACTGAGGAGTCAGGGGAATGAGGAGATGGTGGCCAAAGGGCCTGTTCAGTTAGACAGGAGGAAGAACTGATAAGTATTCAAAGTGAACAGAAAAGACACAAGCAGTGTGTCTCCTGACTTTGCTTTGGGTTTTTACTCTCCCTTACTCTAGCACCCTAGCATAGGTATCTTTTGTGCCTTACCCTGAAGTGGAACAAATAAGGAAAAGTGGAGAGAAGGTAGAGTGGGAAGGATAAATTATTTTTCTTTCTCTATGACAGTTTTTTTCTTATTCTACTTCAGAAAAGAACCACTTGGAAACAGGCACGAGACTAGAGAAGTTGCTAACTGAGCAATTTGAATATTCAGAGGACACCCACCCTACGAGCTTGAATTATGGGATCCTGGAAGAACACTTGATGCCAAATTGGCCTGAAGCAAGTGAAGAAGAAGCCTGAGGATGTCTGGCCCCTCAAGAATCCAGGATAACTTTTTAAGGAACTCTCTCATTAAGTTCTAGGAATAAAGTCAAGCTTAATCAAGCTATGAAAAACGGAGAGAAGTTGTTCTTTAGATCTGATTTTCTTTTAAAAACATACTCCCTTGAGCTCCTCTTTGAAGCGAGGACCTTATAATATTGTTTGAGTTCAACTAAACTGTCCTGGAGTACAGACCTTATTACTTTAGAATCTATGTGTGTATGTGTGTGGTAATATCATTTTCCTTTTTAGAAAACCAGAGCTTATTTCCAAACTCTTACATTTTAGGAATCAAAACGTTTGCAGGTTAAATCTACAACCATAAACATCTGGAATGATGTTAAAGTTCGAATCTAGTCAACTGCCTGAATTGTTTATTCCAATTGCTGTACTTTGATAAATGTAACTACGATACCTACTCAGTTTTCCACATTTGTTCACTTCCTCATGGTAAGATTCAATTCAACATGTCGTAAACCTGAAAGAATTCTTGTTGCCAAGATCAAAGTATTCTAGTCATTTCACAGGAAAACTGATGTATAAGCAAATCGACCATCTAGGAATTAAAGTCATATAAAGCACCAGACCAAGTAAAAAACTACTGATGGGCCAGGCATGGTGTCTCATGCCTGTAATCTCAGCACTTTGGAAGGCTAGAAGGCAGGATTGTTTGAGGCCAGGAGTTTGAGACCAGCCTGGGTAAAATAGCAAGACCCTGTTTCTAAAAAAAAAAAAAAAAAAAAAACCCAACTATTGACAATAATTATGATAAAAACAAAATAATAAATCAGAACAGAAGGAAAACAAGGAGAACCTGATGCAAACTAATACCCTTTCCTGGTTGGGTGCAAAAATTAACAATATTTTGTATATAAATAGCCTCACCCAACAAGTAATTTTATGTCTCTTTTTAGAAGAAGATGAATTATCTTTGTAAAAATGTTCTGCAGATGTGCAGTTACTCCCAGATGCATGTGATGGGGCCAAATATTAACTGTGCTTTAGAAATTACAATCTCATAAAGAGAGTTACTTTGCTACCACTGAGACTGGTTTCTTAAAATAGCCAGCTCAACTACTGTTGTCCAGATGTATTTTCGTCTTTGTCTATCTCTACTGTGAATTATTTAAAACAGTGTATTCTGTAGTTTGACTATAGCCCACATTTCAAATTAAGTTCACAAAATTTCGTGCTCAATGTACAATTTCCATTTAATAGAAATAGTTCTATAAATCCATTGTATCACTGAAAGGCAATATGAAGCTAAACACAAGAATATTTCTAAAACACCCATTTTATCCCAGGAAAAATTAATCTTTGAACAAAAATATCATGCAAATATTTATTTGCAAAGAATTATGAGCATGATCTAGAAAACCACATTTATAAACAAACTCGTTGGGCTGTTTTAAAAGGCTCTCCAACAACATGGTTCTTTCATGTTGTTTTAATTACTTTTGTAGAAATGTATTGTGTATGCAAGACCTACATGCTTTTTGGCTGGATAGGAAAGCTCCATTTTTAAAAAGTAAAGATGTGTTACAGTATTGCTACTATAGTAATTTATTGAGATCAAATTCTTCCAATAGCTCAGCTACCTCCTACAGGGACAAATTTTCTGAAAAACAAATGGAGCAAATGGAGAAAGAAGGAAGTTCAGATCATAGGATTGGAAACCTAGACATTCACCTCTGCCCTCTCTGAATTACTGGAAATGTTTCAGGTCAAACAATAATTTATGGGCCCTCCTAGTGGCCTTTGATTTCATGATACTGGTTTTTAGGTCTCTAAATCCATTCCAAGGCAATTCTAAGCAAAATTTAGAAGCCCTGTGTGTTTAACATTACCCGTATCAGTTTCCTTGGCTCCACTCTAATTGCTGCTTATTCAATAAGCTGGTAAAAATTATAACAGCTGCCACCAAACCAACATATGCACCCATGCCCAACCAATTTATAAATAAGTACATATTTGTACCTAAGTAGATATGTTAGACTTACTCTACTGTATTTTGACAGTGTGGTCTTACGATGTTATATGGATTGATGTCTCCATTAAAGAAAGTTAATATTTCTGTGACAATTATCTAGGGAAAGGAAGTTCCTCAGACAGAAAATTCAACCTTGGATGACAGACTTTCAATTCATTCTTTCACCCATTCATTCATTCATTGAATGTTTATTGAATGCTTACTACCTATCTGGCAGTGTTCTCAGCCCAAATCATTGCCCAAAACTAGAAACCGTATATCCAACTGCCCATTCAGTGTTTCCACAAAAGTACCTAGTGGACATCTTTAAGTCTACGTGTGCACAACTAACCTTACATTGCAACTTCCCACCGTGCGCCACCCACTCCTCCCCATGTCAGCTGATGGCAATTCTATGCTTCCAGTTGCACAAACCAAAAGACTTGATGCCTTTCTTCCTTTCACAGTACACATCCTATCTCTCAGGAAATCTTGTTGGCTCTTCCTTCAAAATATATCCAGAGACTGACTTCTTTCCACCATTTTAACCACTGTCACCATGCTCTCATCCACCATCGTCTCTACACTGGCACCTCAGCTATCACCTTGCCTCCCTGTAGTCCGTTCTCAGCACCACCCCACAGATATTTCTGATAAAATTTAAGTTCAAATCATGCCACTCATCTGCTCAACACCCTCCATTGGCTCTGCATTTCACTCAAGAAAAGCCAAACTTCTTATTATGGCCTTTAAGGTTCCTATGACCCCTCATCCCTCCTACCTCTCTGAGATCATCCTTTCTCTTGATGGCAGCCTCTGCACCCTCCCTCTAATTAGCACTCTCCTCTAATTATCTAATAGTGACTAACTTAAGGTCGAGGTGCTGGTTCTTCTCTGCCTCCTGCTCTCCCTCTATATATTCATATGGTTCATTTGTGCACCTCTTTCAAACCTTGTCTTAGATTTCACCTTCTCTATGAGGCTTCCCTTACCACCCTATTTTGCATTGCAAAACTACCCCACTCCACCACCCCCTCCCACAAACATACAAACACCCCACTGGAAATTCCAGTCCCCCTTTACCTATCATGTTCTGTAGCATTTATTTCACTCTAACCAAACTTTTTAAAATGTTTTGTTATTGTCTGTTACTTGAAAATGTTTTGTTTTTGTCTCTTTGGCTTCCTGATGTATCCCAAGCATCTGGCATAGGGTGGATGCTCAGTGAAAAAATTCTTCAATGAAAGAATGTGAGTAAAACAGATGTGATCTCTGCCATTAAGAAAGTTACAGTCCAGAGGCCGGGCGCGGTGGCTCAAGCCTGTAATCCCAGCACTTTGGGAGGCCGAGACGGGCGGATCACGACGTCAGGAGATCGAGACCATCCTGGCTAACACGGTGAAACCCCGTCTCTACTAAAAAATACAAAAAACTAGCCGGGCGAAGTGGCGGGCGCCTGTAGTCCCAGCTACTTGGGAGGCTGAGGCAGGAGAATGGCGTGAACCCGGGAGGCGGAGCTTGCAGTGAGCTGAGATCCGGCCACTGCACTCCAGCCTGGGCGACAGAGCATGACTCCGTCTCAAAATAAATAAATAAATAAATAAAGTTACAGTCCATAGGAGTGATAACTCCTATCTCTCGAGGCTTTCCCTTGTGGTCGGCATCTCTATGGGCCTAGAGGGGCCTAAATATGCTACAGGACATCCCCAGACCAGGCAGGAAGGGTGGCCTCTGCCACATCCCTGGCCCGGAGCTGCTGGACTACAACTTGAAGACAGAGTAGTTATTCCTTAAAATCACAATTACTTAATTTCATGCTCTTATTTCTCTTTACCTTCAGGTATCTGTAAGTGGTTAACAAACTCTTATTTGAATGTTGCTGCTTGCATTTTATTGTGCTCTGAAGAATTTTCAGAAGCAGTGTATCATCATTTACAGTCAGTCCAATAAGGGAGGCAGCACTGCCAGAGATCAGCTTCAATGTGGAGTCACAGGGCAAGAGGACTCTACTGAGGACAAAGGCAGGGGGCACCACCCCTCCTCTCTCAACACTGGCTTCTGCACCCTTCCTCTAACTGGAAGAGTTGCCCTATCTGCACAACTCCACAAGGCCACTCTTGGAAATGGATGGAATTTTCTCAGGTTGCCAGTGGGTTTCCTTAACAGCCTTCATGCTGCACACTGCAAGCAGTGCCGTGCACCTCAATCTGCTCTGCCCCATGTGACCTCACCTCCTACAGTGGCTCATATTCAACCTACCCCCAATCTTGTGAAAATTTCTACTTTCTCAGAGAAGGTAGGCTCAAAGAGTCATTAGGAGGTAAAATCAATACTTTTTAATCCAATAGATTTCTAATATATTGCTACTTGGTAATGTGACTATTTTGGGTAACCTGGGAGAAACCTGTTGGGTCAGGAGGGCCTTCCCGGCCTCCTAGGCCATGCGTTATTGACATCTCAGGGCTCCCCACCATGATAAAGCTCCTCCTCGATGTGGTGCCCTGCTCAAGGAGTTCACATTTGGTGCTTGGGAATATTAATGTTCTGGAAAACTCAGGAAGAAAGGAAAACTAGATCATCCAATTATTTCCTGATAAGAAATTGGGGTAAAAGGATAACTAACTGTTTAAAGTCATAAAAGTGCCATTTAACAAAATAGTCACATTCTACAAAAATAGTGATTCTCTTCTATGCCTAAGCAATGTAGTCATCTGAAGAAATTCTTTCACTTACCTTTGTAGACTCCCCAGAGCCTATTACAGTGTCTGGCTAAATAGATGCTCAATAAATGTCAACCAAACATCAACCCTATATCTGCTCAGCCAACAAAGTCAGAATACAGAGCTCACATTGTCTCCTTGTACACCTAAGGTGTGTTGTACAGTTAGGCCTTTAGTCCCCTAAACAACCAAGCAAACAGGCAAACCATTTTCTCCCAATTAATTGACAGAGGTCAATAACATTATACAACAGGTATGGTTGAGACCTTTGTTTTCCAGAAGCTAAATCTAATAACACTTGCAATTTCTCTTTGATTTTTAAATTTGAACTTCATTGGAAAACAATTCAGCTATGATTTACTATAGAACTATACTTGGTAAAGTCCTGGACTACAAACCTATAAATTTTCAACCGCATTGAAATCCTGCCAACTTGCTTTACGTTTCTCTCAGGTCTTCTCAACTTATCTCTTCTAATGCTGTCTTAAAAGGAAGAGTCACTGATATGACATCAGTTCAAAGTTCTATCAAGCTTAGGCACACAGAACATAAGCTTTCTGATTTGTTATTTTTACAGATTATTTCAGAAATGTAACAAGTCTGAATTGGAACTATATGTGTAAAATTAACAATGCATTTTTAACAAGAAAGCATAAAAATGTAAAATATTTTATTAATGATTTTTATATTGAGTACATGGTGAAATGATAATGTTTTAGACATAGTGGGTTAAATAAAGTATATTATTGAATTTAAAAAATATTTCAATAGAGTAAATTCAGGGTTTTCTTTTTAAAATCATTTCTGTGCCACGGATCTCTGTAAGAGTTTGGTCAAGTCAATAGATAAATGAATATAATACAATATATAGAATTTAAAAGAAAATCAAATATTATTAGTTTTGACATGCCAATACAGAGATTTCTATTGCCTGAAATATAAATCTGTAAATAGGGGTCTTAACTATTCAGATTATAACTGTTGTAGAGTACCATCTCTAATATGCCTAGATTGACTTAAAATTTAATAGAGGATTAATGATTTAGCAATTGAAGTTATAGGCTATAAAATAGATATGGTAATATTTACACTTTGATAAATAAAAAATGGTTTATGACACTTGTTCGCTAAAGACGGTAAGGAAGATGTTATTCAAGAGAGATTACTGCAATGAAGGTTTTGCACTGGGGAAAAGAGATGGGGCTCAACTCCAAATACAACAAAGACAAGTAGGGATTTATAGCAAGGAACAGAGTCAAGGTCAGTGGAGGGAACATTACCAAGATTAAATATCAAGGCCGGGGAATTCTTGAGAGCTGGACTCACAGGATTCTTGCTGAAGATGGGCCAAGGTAATAAGTTATAAAGAGTGAGAGGATAAGGAATTTGATCAGACATGGAGGGTGATCAGATTCTAAAGGCAGGGGATTTTTCACTAACCTGACTGTATTAGTCCATTTTTACACTGCTATGAAGAAATGCCTGAGAGTGGGCAATTTATAAGGTAAAAGAGGTTTAACGGACTCTTTTCACATGGCTGGGAAGGCCTCACAATGATGACAGAAGGTGAATGAGGAGCAAAGTCACGTCTTACATGGCGCAGGCGGGAGTGTGTGTGCAGGGGAACTGCCTCTTATAAAACCATCAGATCTTGCAAGATGTATTCAATATCATGAGAACAGCATGGGAAAACCTGCCCCCATAATTCAACTACCTCCCACTGAATCCCTCCCATGACACATGGGAATTATGGGAGCTACAATTCAAGATGAGATTTGGGGGGGACAGAGCCAAACCATATCACTGCCCTAGCAGGATTCTTGCTAAAACTGAATGAAGTGGGCCAATGACAGAGCCCAAGGACAATACCTAGATAGAAAGAGGATTCAGAGGAGTCTGACTCAAATTTGGTCAAGGAGTGAATTTTTGTCAGTCTAAATAAATAAGCTTAGCAATCTTGGTGTTAGTCTCTCTTGGAGGACCATCCTCATACTGTGCCTGGTTTGCCACATGATGAGTCTCCTCTATCAATATGACGCAGACTCAAACTTTTCCAAATTCCTCCCAAATCAAGTTAACTTTAATTCACTGAGAAGTTCGTGAGAATGTTTAGGCAAAGTTGCAACAGGGTGCTCTCGTTTCTATATAAATGGCTTTCTTCTATCACCTGAAATTTTATATATTTTTCACCTTCTCTATAAATATCTGGAATATATCAGTGAATAAATAAATGATCTTTCTTCTTGTTTTTCTCCTCTCAGCCAGATAAAACCAGTGAAAAGGTTCTCTTGGTCCTTGTTCTCTTGGAGGATGAAGGTGCAGCTCTCTTGACTTGACATAGTTTGGGTCTAGGAATTGCTCTAGAGAAGACTTGTGGCCTTCTTATCAGAGACACTTTCTAGAATTACTGAGGTCTTAAGGTACTGCCTGAGGTGGAGATGACAGCAGAAAAGGTAAATGAAGTTCAGAGTTAGTTAATAATAATAAAATTTATTTATAACTTACCTGTAATAATTATCATCATTATTATAAATACATTGAGTTCACTTGTTGAGTAATATTAAATGTAGTATTTGTGGGACGTGTCCTAATTTTGAATTTTATTGAAAGAGAGTATGTACATTTCATGTATTTGTACATGCATATGCAAAGTTTTTTCAACAAATATTCGTAAGTGCCTACTCAATGTCAGACACTATGTAAACTGTTATTCACCTATTAAGTTTATCTTATTGCCCTGGGAACTCTGGAAACACACCAAATTTAAAACATTAAAACTATGTTGATGTGCTCCACCCAAATAAGCTTCTGACATATTCCAGCTCTAATTCTATTCAGTACAAAATTTCTAGCAGTAACAGTGGCTATTATAATTTAGCTTTCAAATATATTGTAATTACATATTTAAAACTCAATCACCAAAATCTCACTATTAGAAAATTGTAAAAGGTATGAAAATGTCAGCCCCCAAAACACAATAATTTAGCAATTTAAAAATGAAACCATAAATTTGCTGGAGAAAGTAACATTTTACCTTGGCTCTTGTTTGCCTTCTGAAGAAAGGAGTATGGGTGGTTAATTTTTAGGCAAGGCCGTTTCCATTTTGTTTTATCAATTAAAAATATGCTAATTAACCCTGGAGTTCAAAGACTTTTACCAAAAGGGATATGATGGGGTCATTCCCATGCTTGCAGTTTATTTGGTTGATAGCATGGCTTATAATTGTGAGAAACAGAAAATACTCAAATGAATGCACACCTCCCTAGGACATTTCACAGTGTCTTTCAGCATAGCAATAAAATTAAACAACTCCCTAAACATGTATGTTATGAATAGGGCCTTTTGCTAAGTAAAGATGATTTGTTTCTAATACCAAAGCCAGTATCTCACTTTCTGGAAAGATAACTGAACCCAACAGCTATTGGTTGGTTAGAATTTACTTTACATTATTTTCAAAATGTCAAAAAAGAAATTACTTTTTTCTTCTTGCCTGTTATTTTTCCAGTTCGTTTTTAAAACAAAGTGTTCATTTGGGGCCATGACAGCTAAAATAGAAATGTCTTTGGCATAAACTCAGCTCTCTAGCCTGCATGCAAAATATAAAATTGTTGTTAAATTGGAGTGGACCAGAAAGCGGATGATAAAACTTGTCCATGGAACTTCTGTTAATAACAAACATTTGTCCCGTGACACGTACTCTAAGTAACAACACATGACAGAGGATGGATGTGTCACTGTCCTAAACAGCAGGTTTTCGTGCCTATAAGGCAACAGGTCAAGTTCACCTACACCTTCAGTTGTGGCTTCCTATGAATCTGTTGGGGTTTTCATTAAATGTGCTTTTTTAAACTTGGGAAGACTTGGGAAGACAATTCTCAGGTGTATGGGTCTAGGTTGAGCTGCCTTTAGAGTTTTAGAGGCAGCTTGGGTTGTTGTGTCTGGTTCTATTTTCAACTGCAGCAGCATTTGCTGTTTCCTAAAAGTCATGCCATTTAAGCATTTTGCCTCCATTTCTTTTTCACTCAGTAGTCAGAACGAGAGAGGAGGCAATTCTGAAAAAGGCAGATAGACGGTAGCAGAAGGGACCATGTTGATACCAGATAAAACCAGTGAAAAACCAGTAGAGGCAGTAAGGCCTTCCCATTTTCTGGCATTGTTTCATCGTATTTGCTGAATCTAAGACATCATGGATGGCGGAATGCACCATTATTTTATGCACTGACCAAAACTCTCCTTGACCAAACTTCAGTCACGTTCCTCTGAGCCCTCTTCCTAACTAAGGTCTCAGCCTGGCTTCCATCCTTGCTGGACCTGCAAAGCCCAGTTGCAGCAAGAATCCTATTAAGTTAGTTTATTAAAACTTCCCGTACGTACTCTTGATGTCTCTTCTTGGTCAGTTTTCATCCACTGAACCCCCCCGCCCCTGCTACCCTGTTCCTTAGCTGTACCTCCCCACTTGTCCTTGCTGTATTCAGAATTGAGCTCAGTCCTATACTGAGGATTCTTTTCCCATATTGCAATCGCTCCTAAATAAAACGTGTTCCAACTGCTTTAAATACTGTCTGGCTCAGGTTCTCTTTACAGAAAAGAGGATACATTTCCAATCAATCCCAGATGCAAAACCTTAATGATAGTCCTCTGTGAAGCCTGGGTGGGCCACACGGCCTTTGTCCGGAAATTTCTTTTTATATACTACAAACTATTTGGCATTTTCTCTTGCCTTTGGTTGCACTGCTTGGCCTGTAATAAGAATTCTTTGTACTTATCTCAGTAACAAAATGTAACAAAGCCTCATAGACCTGTAAGATTTCCCCTTCTTAGGTCTCCTAAAGCACTTGGATCCTCTTTCCAAGAAAAGAAGGAAATGCAGTCATTACTCCTACAAGGAACTTTTGCTTCACTAATATCAAAGTCATGGCAAGTTGCTGTTTCCCTGTCTTTCTGCATATTAAAGTCACTTTTTGTGTCAATACTGAGTAACGGCATAATCTTATTGAAGATGTTTTAAATAGTAACTTAAAACCAATGCCTTTGTTGGTGTTGAACCTTTCCAACACTAGACATAAAATCAATTGATATAACAACATAAACAGTTATGACCAAGTTTGCAGGCAGTACCCACTTAACTCCCCATGGCTGCTGCCCCGTGACAGCAAATCTAAGACGCCTCCCAATTTTAGAGATGCTAAAATATGAGAGAAATGTTTATGACAGAATTCGTGCCACACAGTGTTACCCATCCACACATTGTACAGGAGTGGTAAACTCAAATGCGCACAGGAACAATTAAATCAGGTGTGTCAGCCCAACTCTATGTAAGAAACATGTACCCTCTACACCAAATATTTATATCACTTTTAACAGAAGCATGGCTTCAAAGGAATACTGAATACTATAAAAAAGCACCAAGCCCCCGTGGCGGCTTCACAATAGGGAACTAGAGAAAACTGAGGAACGCATGTCTCATCTAAAGGAAGCAGATACCACACAGCTCAGATCAAACATTATCATGTCAGTCATCCTTAAGACTTTGGAGGCAGTATTGCCCAGTCTTCTGATTTCTGAAGATAAATAGGAAATCTGAATTTGTAGGTGAAATCCCTTAAAAATGCACTCAAAAATTTTAAAATGCTAGGCACGCCTCACAAAGCAAATCTACGTAACACATTTGGTTCCTCATTCACCAATTTGTGGCCTATGTAAGATACACCTAACATGCATGGGTCACCCATGTTCTAAACATCACCATTTGTCCCATGGGCACGTTTAATCCAAAAACTATCAGCATGACTTGAAAGGTAATCATATCATGGTAACAGCTTTGCCCATGAAGCATGAGGGCATAATAGGTGCCAGTAGAAATACTCCATCAGAAGAGTCATTTGTAGTTCATTTTAGATATGTTTTTTCTGTCTACATGTAATAAAACCAATTCACTAGAAGGATTTCAAGCTTGGAACTGAGACCCAGCAGTTTTTCAGAAAGTAAAAATTGATTGTTTTTAAGGCACAAAGTATTTGTTTAAGAATGAGAATTCCTGCTCTCATTCCCATTCTGATGCTGCTTGGTGCTCCTTGAAAGGCAGCCTCACTACAGCGGATGTGTTGCTATGAACCTCCCAGCTCTCTTGGGGCTGTGTGAGGGGAAGCCCAGACCCAGGACCCAGAAGACCTGGAAGTAGAGGACGCAGCTGAATACTGGCAAATACCCTTTGTGTTGTCCTCTGCTTCCCAGGCCTCAGAAACATGACTTTTTTTTCCCCTAGGAGAAGGGAGAAGGGAGAATGAAGAAATAGAGACTTACTATGGCTCAACTCACTTCATTCATCTCTGATTTAAAAGCTTGGAGTCAGCCAAGATGCTGAATCCTGAACATACCTGCCCTCATAATGGACTTATGACATCCTCTAAGGGTACTTGATTTTCTAGGACTCAATTTTACTATCTGTAAAATGAGCAGATAAGATTAAAAAGGTGGTTTTTCATCTGTGCTCTGCGAAACTTTAGGGACGCAGATAATTTGCTTAAGGAGAGGAACTTGGTTTTATGTCACTTGCATTTGGTCTTAACAGTGAAGCTTCCATTTAATAGGAAAAATACACCTTAAAAAATGCAGTGTTTGAAAACCACTGGCTAGATGATCTAAGTGATCTGTAGTGAGGCCTCTGACACTTTGTAATTACAAAATTTCTTCAACTGGCGTGTACTTTTCAATACTGTTCTCACAAAGCAAAATGCAGAGACATTTTTCGATTAAAGAATAACTCCAGTTTTACCCAAAATATGAGTCAACATGAAAATTCTGGCAAGGCTGAGTATGAAAAGGTATAAATGGATTTGATTTCTTTTCTTCCAAATGAAGCTTTCTTTTTTCAGATTTTTAAGAGATGACAGGCAAAGAGTATGAGTCTGGGAAAGTAGCTTGCACTAGAAAAAAGGAGACCTTATATCTATTCACTGTCAAACACGTACTCCCTGATTTTGCACATACAAGTGAAGAAGAGAACTGGGAAATTCTCAGCATTTGAAGGTTCTGGACCATTTTCTTCTGGAAATGCAGGAAATTGCAATTAAAATAAACTCCACTATGCAAACCAGGCATAAATCTGACTACTCCTTAAACATACCCAGGGATTTCCCACCCATTCTGCTTTGCCTGAAATGTCCCTCAGCCCCCTCATCCTCACCTCTCTAAATCCAGGTCACATCCAAGTCGAATGGAATGGTGAGTCCATTTCCAATCTCTTCTTTCCTCAGCCCCTTTCTTCTCAACTCCTGTAGCACCTGTCATCTTTTTTATTTCTATTTTTGGTTTAAACAACAGGAATTCTTTTCTCACTGTTATAGAGGTTAGAAATCCAAGAGCAAGGTATCTGTAGGTTTGGTATCCTCTGAGACCTCTCTTCTTGCTTGCAGATGGTGCCTTCTTGCTGTGTCCCCAAGTGACCTTTCCTCTGTGTACATGCCCCTGGTGTTCCAATTGTCTTTTATACTTACCTTCTACAAATGGCTAGTTTTGTCAAGTCCATATGGACATACATATGGATAACTTTTACCCTCATACTCTGAAGTTAGGGCCCACTTCTGCTTTTGTGTGTGTGTGTATCCTTCGTGGTTTCTTGCACATATGTAAATAGGTAATCAATAAATCAGTTGAAGGATTAAATGAATAATGTTTGCATCTGTGGGCAAAAGCACTAGTATTACCATATGAGGGATGACAATATGGGCTCAATAATATGGCACTTTGAGAAAAAATGAAAACAACCCAGTTGTTCATATGGTGGTATGAGACTACATAGTATCAAGGCAACAGTGCTTACCATGTAACAGAGAGTGAAGAAAGTCAAATGTCGGTATAATGCTACAAGTTTAATCATATGTTTAAAGAAAACTCATATTTAAAAATCTAGAAAATATTTCAAAAGAATGTTTAGGATGATTGGTTTCAGAGTAGTGTTTCCATTTTTTTGAAGAATTAATAATGAGGCTTAATTATTTTTAAAATGAAAAATATAATAAAAATCAACATGTTTTAAGTGTTTTTGCTAAAAGTGGTATAAAATCAGTGGAATTTTGTTATAACGGAATTAGAGCCCCATATGATTGACATTTTTAGAAGAAATCATTTTATAGCAAATGTTCTTTTTTTTGGTAGTTCATAGACTAAAAGCTGCTAAGCCCCTTCTGGAGGTTTCATCATGGGACTTCCTCTTCATAAATTCCATTTCATAGAGAACGGTGTTGTACCAACACGTCTGTGTCTTGCTACCAAAGAAAATTTCATAAGCAAACTGAAACAATTTGTTTCCTAGTGTACGTTTATCCTCATTAAGAGCACAGAGAGCTTAAAAACATATGGTAATTATCTCAGATGTCTCTAAAACACTTTCATGCTTTAAGCCATGGCCTGGATTAGGTCCTGAAAGATCCAACCTAGCAAAAGCAACAAAGTCTACTAGTAACCCAAGGAAAAGCCTCAAAACATTTTGTCCTCTGGCAAGTACTGACCTGGATCTGGTGGTTGACAAGCCACTAGACAGCATTTCCAGGGATGGGGGCATGTCTGCTCCTGACCCAGCTTTAAAGGAGTGTGTGTGTGTGTGTGTGGTGTGTGTGTGTGTTTATTTTAAGAGAGTATACTTCCCCAAAGACAAAAAAAGGAGATAGGATATTTTACCACTTTTTAAAAGAAGAACCCAGTTACTTCACAAGACTTTCCCAAAGGAATGTGTCTAAAATAACATATTCCACCTCATATTTCTACAGCTTGAAATACACACAAATTATCCCAAACTCATCTTCTTACCTCAATTCTGTTACTACCCCTAAGTCACCAAGAAAATGCCCCATGGAGTAAAATAAAATTCTAATGTAATCTCTTTCCAGCTTTTTGCTGTGTGACATAGTCCCATGGAATTATGTACCTTCTCAAATCGGTTGTAGACATCCTGGAAACTTTTTCATTTTCTTGATTACAAAAACAGCCTTTCCACACCCTTTCCCTTTCTCCTACCTTTTTCCTACATCGGATGCAGATGTAGGGGTCAGAGTTACAGAAGCCATATTGCAATTAGGAAGGAACAGCTGAAAGGAATGCAGAAATCTTGGATCTAACATTGTAAAATTGCTGAATTTGACTGAATTACCCAGTTCCTCCATTTATTTTTCTGTTTGTCTGATTCGTTCCCCACTGTTCTTGAGCCCCTATGTGAAAACACATCAATTTGCAGACACGCCTATGATGCACATTGCATTACACCAGTGTTTACCAGTGTAAGTGTCCTCGGAATATGTGTTTGATGATATAATCCACCAAAATAGTGGGATGAAGACATGGTGTAGAGATAATTTTGTGATCAATATATTTGGGGAAAAAAAAAGGATACTCTGATCCCCTTCCAGAGCTTCACAATGCACATAAAACTGTTACAGACTTTGAAAAGGAGAAATACTATTGCAGAGAAATCTAAGCAACATTCAGAAGCTTCCCAATTTTATTGACCAAGGAACTAATATTAAAATTAATCCCTTTGTCATCTACAGTGTGTCCCTCAGAATTAGGGTTCTGAGGACCATGTGTGGGAACCACTGTACTACATCCATCCATAATTATTTTAATAATTATCATTTTATGCTTTCTTATTTACAAATGATCCATATGTTCTGACAAATTTTAGATAAACTCCTAGGAATTCAAACCAACGGAAATGTTGACACATACCAGACAAAGGCAGGTATAATGAAATATGTGATTACTTCTGGCTAGTTACAAATTCCCCATTTTCTTTGGCTAGCAGATGTTGTCATTGACACTGTCAGCAATTATAACCTACATCTGCATTTCTGGATGAGACAACTCTTCTTAGGCAAAGTGCTTCAGACTTGTATTCCTTGATGAATCTTTGCTGCTGTTCTCTGTGAGGACAATTTCTGAGGTTCTGGGAAACCAGCGATTCTCTTGAATCTATGATATATTTGGTTTGTCATGTATTCTTAAGGTCCTTCTTCACCTTTCTTGCTGAACTTGCTTTCCCTTTGGGTAGAGTTTGTTCTCTTGGCAGAGAACAAACTTCCCTCCAGTTTGTTCTCTGACAGACCTCCAAGGAACTGTAGGTTGTAATCAACCACTCCCAGCATCCTTTTCCAAATTACTTACTCTGTGCCATGAGCCCAACTGTAGCTATCGGGGTGTGTTTGTTTTTTCCCTTTGCTCTCTTCACATTGTCTCAATTTTTGAGCCAGAATAATTTAAGCACTAGGGTCTTGTCGGGTTTTGCAACCATGAACAGCCTTACAAAGTCTAGGCGTTTTGCCAGAAATCTAAACTTTGTTGAACTATGTTAAAAGGTTAAGTGTTTCACAGAGTTCGGCCTCCCCCACCCCCACCACACTCCCTGCCTCTGCCTTGTTGGTAAATGTCTGCGTTATCAAGAAATGGAATAACTAATAATGTGCTGCATAGAACATTTTCAGTCATCACACTGTGACCATAGTCGTGTTAAAACCCCCAAACAAATGTTATTCACACATCTCTCCTTAATCAAAACGCTGAGGACAGAGTCATTGTTGTCATTTCAAGATGAAATGCTACACACTTTCCATAAAATATAAGTTTTAAAATAAAGCTCTTATCAATTATTTGTAAAAATTTCTATGTTAACCAAACAGCTTCACTAAAATGAATGTTGATGAGTAAAAATAAATCAAAACCTCTCCAGACTGGAGGGAAGTACTGGTTCCTTGGTCCCTAGTTTTGAAAGCTCCCTGTGATTATTTCCTGGAACACCAAAAGCTGGTTTACTCTTAGGATGCTTCCGAGGTTTTCAAGTGCACAGTCAATGAGCCTAATGAAGAGAAAGGAAATTTTAAAATGTTTGGGAATTATCCTGGGTCCTCTTGTTTCCTTAGCCCACATCACAGCTAAGAGTAACTGCTGTCAACTTCTCTGACAAAAGAGTTCCCACATTTGCCTAGTTCTCTCCATCCCCACTGTGGCCATCCTGATCCCAGTCACTACCCTCTCTTGCTTGGACTCCCATAATAATATTCTAACTGGCCTCCATTCATCCACTCTGCCTCCATTTTCCCAGAGCAGCCAGGCCATGAGGTCACCAGTGCCTTAAGATAAAAACACAAGCATCTTACCTTGTTTTATTCAGTCTCATCTTAAAGCACCGAAGTCTCACCACTTGGGGGCCTTCTTTCTTTGCTGCAAACACACGAAGCTTATGTCTGACTGAACCACTGTGGGGCATGCCCTTCTGTCATCTTTGGCTGGCTGGCTCCCCTCTGTCCTCAGTTCTCAGCTAGTGTTGTCTCCCTAGGAGAGCCTTTCCCAGTCTCGCCTCTGTTATTCTCTACATAACCCACTTTTTAAATATTCCACCTGCCTTTCTCTATCTAATATTTTTTCTGTTAATCACCTGTCTTCTAACTGCCTCCACTGGTCATGAGCAAGAATCATACCTAGTTTACTGACATATCTCCAGCACCTATAATAGTGCTTGGGGCACCAGAAGAACAAGATAAATATGTATTGAATGAATACATGAGCAAGACCAGAATAAAAAATTGGGTGCTTACTGCAGCTCCTGTGGCTTAGCTGTTGAAAGGCATAACACAAACAGTTATTAGGTACTTTTGGGTAAGGGTCTGTCAGGGACTGGACATCTTGATAGATGTTTTAGGGGTGTGCCATGCACATTTGCCAACTGAACCAGAGAAAATACCGTATTTACAGGCACATAAGAAGCTATGTTTGTCTTCTTTTGTGGGGATATTTGTGTCTTTGTCATTTGCAGTATAACCTTTCCAAGACAATCTCCTAAGAAGAAATTTCCCTAAACAAAGAGTATGTATTTTTGCTTAGTGTGCTAAGGTAAATGACTGGGGGATTTTTGCTAGATTGTCACAACTTTATAAGGAGTTTATGAATACTTGATTAAGTAAAGTAACATAGTGCCCTTACTTCTCATCGAATAGCCAACTTACATGACTCATATGCATAGGTTGAAAATTACATCTGCGATCAAAGATCAGAGGCAAAATTGGTCACTGGAAACTACTTAATACATCCTTGGCTTCTAAGCTGGGCTTCATCTAAAGCCAGGATTAACAACGGAAAGCATGACCAGAATGGAATGTGAGGTTTGAACACTGGGGAGAAGATGTCCCCAGGGCTGTGAACTGCCTTTGGTCAGCAGCCCTGGGAGCCAGGCTTGTTTCAGTCTAATGCAATTTTGCTCTCATGATCAATGGGATGGGAGGAAAACTGGGTGAGGGAACACACTGAAATATGTTTTATAAGATAAAAGAGAAAGATCATGTAAGGTCACTTCTGAGAGAATGAAGATAATGACAAATGTATTGATAGAATAAAAAGTGAGGAAATAGGCTGCCTCCAGTTTCATATGTAATAGAGCTTACAGAAGGCACAACTTCTCTGAGATTCATGCCTCCACAGAGGCAGCCAAAGTAGAACCTGATCTGATGAAATTAGTGTCCTGCCATTGATCATACTGTATGTAAAGATACTAGATGATAATAAGGATAAGCAACTTCCTACTCCTAAACTCTCACAAGAGGAAGCATAGGATAAGGAAAAAGACTGCAATCCTTTTTGAAGAATAACATGAAAAGAAAAATTATAGACCTGGATCAAAGAGGGCACCTCTATCTTCACTTATTTATTTAATATGTATTTATTGGGCAATACTTTGTGCCAGGCATTGCATCTGGTACCAGGTACATAAAGATAACTAAGTCATAGATCTTGAAAATAGATTCAGGAAAACACAGACTATAGCAAGCCCTACACAAGTTGAAGTTGGTTGCAGCAGAAGTGTCAGACCAAAGAGGGACTGTTAGGTGAGAAGGGAGAAATATGAGCCTGGGAAGGCCGCAAGTCACTTCTGAAAATATTGATTAAATACAGGCATACCTTGTTTTATTGCACTTTGCCTTATTGTACTTCACAATACTGCAATTTTTACAAATTGAAGGTTTGTGGTAACCCTGCATCTGCCAACTCTATGAGACCCACATTTCTAATGTCATGTGCTCACTCTGTGTCTTTGTCACATCTTAGTATTTCAAACATTTTCATTATCATTATATCCGGTATAGTGATCTGTGATCGCTAGTCTTTGGTGTTACTATTGTAATTATCTGGGAGCATCAGGAGTCATGCCCATGTAGGACAGTGAACTTAATCTATAAATGTTGTGTTTCTATTGCTTCACTGACTGGCAATTCCCCCATCGCTCTCCCGCTCCTTAGGCCTCCCTGAGACACAATAACTGAAATTAGGCCATTTAGTAACCACGCAACAACCTCTAAGTGTTCAAGTAAAAGGAAGAGTTGCACATATCTTGCTTTAAACAAAAAGCTAGAAATGACTAAGCTTAGTGAAGAAGGCGTGTCAATAGCCAAGACAGGCTGAAAGCTAAGCTTCTTGAGCCAGATGGTTAGCTGAGCTGTGAATACAAAGGAAAACTTCTTGAAGGAAATTAAAAGTACTACTCCAGCAAACACATGAATGAGAAAAAAAAAAAATGAGAAAAAAACAAAACAGGCTTATTGCTGATATGGAGAAAGTTTGAGTTGTTTGGATAAAAGATCAAACCAATCACAATCTTTTGTTAAGGCGAAGCTAAATCCAGAGCAGGAACCTAAGTCTAGTTAATACTAAGAAGGCTGAGAGAGGTGAGGAAGCTGCAGAAGAAAAATTTGAAGCTAGCAGGGGTTGGTTCATGAAGTTAAGAAAAGAACTCATCTCTATAACATAAACGTGCAAGGTGAAACAGCAAGTGCTGATGTAGAAGCTGCAGCAACTTATCCAGAAGATCTAACTAAAATAATAGATAAAGGTCGCTAGACTGAACAACAGATTTTCAATGCAGATAAAACAGCTTTATATTGGAATAAGACATCATTTAGGACTTTTATAGCTAGAGAAGAGAAGTCAAAGTCTCAAAAGACAGGCTGACTCTCTTGTTACAGGCGAATGCAACTGGTGACATTAAGTTGAAGCCAATGCTCATTTACCATTCTAAATGTCCTAGGCTTCTGTCTTGGTTCATTTCTGTTTCTGTAAAGAAATATACAAATCTGGGTAATTTGTAAAGAAATCAGGTTTAGTTGGCTCATGGTTCTCCAGGCTGTACGAGAAGCATAGCACCAACATCTGCTTCTGGTAAAGAACTCAGACTGCTTCCCCTCATGGTGGAAAGTGAACAGGAGCAGGCAGAGATCACATGGGGAGAAATAGGGAGAAAGAGAGGGAGGGAGGGAGGGGGAGAGAGAGAGAGAGAGAGAGAGAGAGAGAGAGAGAGAGAGAGAGAAAGCAGGGAGGGAGGTGCCAGACTCTTTTTAACAACCAGCTCTCATGGAATGAATAGAGCAAGAAGACACTCATTAGTGTGAGGATAGCATCAAGCCATTCTGAGGGATCTGGCCCCCACAATCCAAACACCTCCCACCAGGTCCTAACTCCAACACTGGGGATCAAATTTCAACATGAGGTTTGGAGTGTCACATACACAAACTATATAGTAAGGCTTTAAGAATTATGCTGGCTGGGTGCAGTGGCTCACACCTGTAATCCCAGTACTATGGCAGGCCAAGGTGGGCAGATCACTTGAGGCCAGGAGTTCGAGACCAGCCTGGCTAACATGGTGAAACTCCGCCTCTACTAAAAATATAAACATTAGCCAGATGTGGTGGCATACGCTTGTAATACTAGCTACTCTGGAGGCTGAGGCAGGAGAATTGCTTGAACCCCAGAGACAGAGGTTACAGTAAGCAAAGATTGCACCACTGCACTCCAGCCTGGGCAACAGAGCGAAATTCCATTTCAAAAAATAATAATAATAATTGACAATAATAGACAAATAATAGACAAACAGACAATAATAATAATAGACCAAACAGCGAAATCATGAGTGAACTCCCATTCACAATTGCTACAAAGAGAATAAAATACCTAGGAATACAACTTACAAGGGATGTGAAGGACCTCTTTAAGGAGAACTACAAACCACTGCTCAAGGAAATAAGAGAGGACACAAACGGAAAAACATTCCATGCTCATGGATAGGAAGAATCAATATTGTGAAAATGGCCATATTGTCTAAAGTAATTTATAGATTCAATGCTATTTCCATCAAGCTACCACTGACTTTCTTCACAGAATTAGAAAAAACTACTTTAAATTTCATATGGAACCAAAAAAGAGCCTGTATAACCAAGACAATCCTAAGCAAAAAGAACAAAGCTGCAGGCATCATGCTACCTGACTTCAAACTATACTACAAGGCTACAGTAACCAAAACAGCATGGTACTGGTACCAAAACAGATATATAGACAAATGGAACAGAACAGAGGCCTCAGAAATAATTCCACACATCTACAATCATCTGATCTTTGACAAACCTGACTATTGGGGGAACCCACCCCCAATATTTCAACGTAGGTTATTTCTATTTTCCATAAGTGTCAGCCAGCTGATAAACAAAGAGAGACAGTATGAAGAGAGGAATTTTACAACTGGGCCACTGGGGGTGATATCACATATTGGTAGGACTGTGATGCCCCCTGAGTCTCAGACCAGCAAGTTTTTATTAAGGGTTTCAAAAGGGGAGGGGGTGTAAGAACAGAGAGTAGGTATAAAGATCACATGCTTCAAAGGGCAAAAAGCAGAACTACTAATAAGGGTCTAACAAAGATCACATGCTTCTGAAGGAACAGGACAAAGGGAAAAACCAGAACTACTGATAAGGGTCTATGTTCAGCAGTGCACATATTGTCTTGATAAACATCTTAACAGAAATCAGGGTTTGAGAGCAGAGAACTGGTCTGACCACAAATTTACCAGGACGGAGTTTTTCCCCACCCTAGTAAGCCTGAGGGTACTGCAGGAGGCCAGGGCATATCTCACTCCTTATCTCAACCGCATAAGACAGACACTCCCAGAGTGGCCGCTTATAGACCTCCCCCAAGGAATGCATTCCTTTCCCAGCGTATTAATATTAATATTCCTTGCTAGGAAAAGAATTTAGTGATATCGCTTCTACTTGCACGTCTGTTTATAGGCTCTCTGTAGGAAGAAAAATATGGCTGTTTTTGCCCAACCCTGCAGGCAGTCGGACCTTATGGTTGTCTTCCCTTGTTCCCTAAAAATCGCTGTTATTCTGTTCTTTTTCAAGGTGCACTGATTTCATATTGTTCAAACACACATGTTTTACCATCAATTTGTACAGTTAACACAATTATCACAGTGGTCCTAAGGTGATGTACATCCTCAGCTTATGAAGATAACAAGATTAAGAGACTAAAGTAAAGATATGCATAAGAAATTATAAAAGCATTATTTGGGAACTGATAAATGTCCATATTAAAATTAAATCTTCATAATTTATGTTCTTCTGCCACGGCTCCAGCCAGTCCCTCTGTTCGCAGTCCCTGACTTCCTGCAACACCTGACAAAAACAAGAAATGGTGACAGGATTCCCTATTTAACAAATGCTATTGGGAAAACTGGCTAGCCATATGCAGAAAACTGAAATTGGACCCGTTCCTTACACCTTATACAAAAATCAACTCAAGATGGATTAAAGACTTAACTGTAAAACCTAAAATAATAAAAACCCTAGAAGAAAACCTAGGCAATACCATTCAGGACATAGGCATGGGTAAAGACTTCATAACTAAAACACCAAAAGCAATGGCAACAAAAGTCAAAATTGACAAGTGGGATCTAATTAGGATATTAACCATGATAGCTCACAGTGATAGTACCAACTAATCCTCAAATGCCATCTAAGTTTTGTATATTTCACCAATGATACACTTTAGAGCAAAAAGATCCAATCCAGCCCTTTCTAACTCTGCTGTGGCCATGGCTCCAGTGAAAAAACTTGTGGCGAAGGGGGGCAAAAAAAAGAAGCAGGTTCTGAAGTTCACTCTTGATTGCACCTTCCCTGTAGAAGATGGAATCATGGATGCTGCCAATTTTGAGCAGTTTTTGCAAGAAAGGATCAAAGTGAACGGAAAAGCTGGGAACCTTGGTGGAGCGGTGGTGACCATTGAAAGGAGCAAGAGCAAGATCACCGTGACATCTGAGGTGCCTTTCTCCAAAAGGTATTTGAAATATCTCATCAAAAAATATTTGAAGAAGAATAATCTACGTGACTGGTTGCGCGTAGTTGCTAACAGCAAAGAGAGTAGTGAATTATGTTACTTCCAGATTAACCAGGACGAAGAAGAGGAGGAAGATGAGGATTAAATTTCATTTATCTGGAATATTTTGTATGAGTTCTTGAATAAAACTTGGGAACCAAAAAAAAAAAAGATCCAATCCAGAATCGTGCATTTGGTTGTCATGTCCCTCAGTTGTCTAGTCCCTTCAGCCTAGAACAGATTTGCAGTCTTTCCTTGATTTTCCTGACTTTGACACTGGAAACATTGCAGACAAGTTACTTTGTAGCATGTCCCTCCATTTGGCTTTGTTCAGTATTTCTTTTTGATTAAATTCAGACTATGCCTTTTTGGCAAGAATATTTCAGAGGTGACAACATGTTCTCACTGAATTCTACCAGATTACAAGTCATTTTTATTAGTCCCATTACTAATGATGTTTACTTTGATTTCTTGAGTGAAGTGGTATCTGCAAAGCTTCTCCATTACAAAATTCTTCCTTTATCCTTAGAAATTAACAATTATTTTGTGCAGAAATATTTTGAAACTATGTAAATATCCTGCTTCTCTCCAAATTTTCTATTTATTTGTAAATGTATTTATACCTAAATGAATTTCCTATTTCATTTAGCGGGTTATAACCCATTACTATCATTATTTTTATGCTCAAATTGTCCCAACTTTGGCTACAAGAAGCCAATTTAAGCTCATTTCTATTTCCTTTTGACTTGTTCCCAACATCCTTGTAGCACATCCTTACTTTCTGGCACACGATGTCCTGTTTCATATTTTCCCTGCCCCATCCTTGAAATTAGCTATTTTCTCAAGGAGCCCTGGCTCTTTTGCATGGAAAATGGTATTTAAAAGCCAAGATGTGAGTGTTAGGTGTGTTCATTGCTATTGGAGTGTCACTGCTTCCACCCCTCTCAGTAGGGAAAGCTAGAAAATATATGTATGTAATACATACACAGATAACTTCCATATCCATACATTTATATTTTTAATTATCTTTCTGTGTATCTACCTATTTATCCATCTTCCTATCTATTATCTATCAGAGACCAGGAGTTCACATGGACATTACATATCCAATCTAACAACTGGGCTTATTCTAGTTTCCTCCCTTTCTGTATTTCTAACTCCCTTCTCCAAAAGTGAGAAATCTGTCTCAATTATTTGTATCTATTTATTAATTTTTGAGATGGAGTCTCGCTTTGTCACCCAGGCTGGAGTGCAGTGGCACAATCTGCAACCTCCGCCTCCCAGGTTCAAGCAATCCTCTTGCTTCAGCCTCCTGAGTAGTTGGGATTACAGGAACCCACTACCATGCCCAGCTAATTTGTTTTGTATTTTCAGTAGACACGGGGTTTCACCATGTTGGCCAGGCTGGTTCCCGAAGTCCTGACCTTGTGATCCACCTGCCTTGGCCTCCCAAAGTGCTGAGATTACAGGCGTGAGCCACCGTGCTCAGCCCTTCAATTACTTTTTATGTATTTATGTAATTGATCCATCCCACTGTATGTAATCTGACATCAGTCCTCCCCTGCGAGGCTGCCTCCTCTTCTCTGCATAGCTATGATTCCACATTCTGAGCTGCCCTTCCTTCCATGTAGACAGTTCCTCTCCCTGCTCGGACTCTGACAGCTCACATCACATCACTGTGAGGCACCGCACCTGACCCTGCTTGGGTCACCTCCCACCAGGCCACCTCCAACAAGGACACTCTCCTCTCCCTGCTTGAGCTCTGACATCCCACCCCAGGCCACCCTCCTTAGAGTTTCTCTTCCTGTCCTACTCCAGCTTCACCTCCACATGGACTCACTCTTCACCCTGCTCAGGGTTGATACTCTCTGCCAACTTACCTCTGTCCCTCTGCATGGACATCCTCCAAACTCTGATCAGGCTCAAACTCACCAGTCTACCCCTGCAGGGATGCCTTTTCCAGCCTGCATGGATTCTGACATTGGACACCCTATTGTGGACCATCTTCAATCTGCTTAGGCTCTGTGCCACTGCAGTCCCTCTCTGACACACACATACCTCAGATGCTTGCCTTGTTCTGTCCCACTTCATGATTTAGGACTGAATTTTTCAGGAAGGAAAGAGAAGAGCTCTGAAAGACTTTTAATAGAAAATAAAGGGTTTCGGGATGTCTACAGACTTATAGTTTGTCATTTTCTAATCTTAATGTTTATAACTAATATTTTAGTATGAATTATTAATTTATCTTAGATGAATAAAATTCACTGAGTTCATTGGTATCTCATAAGATGTAAAACTAACCCTTCTGATATTCTGGAGAAATGTTTATTTTATCTGATATCTGTCTCCTATGAGCAGAAGGAGTGAATCATTCATATTTTTTGTCATTTTGAAGAAGACCAAGGTCTGGAAAAGCTTAAAAAATTACAGGTCTATAGCAAATGATTAATAATTAATAGTAAGCCATGTGACATTCTAGCATGTCACGTAGTAATCACCATAGTTTTAAGGAAAGCTTACTGCCTGACGAATGTGTGTTTTTTGTTTTTTTTTTTTCACTTCTCTAAAGTCTTTTAATGCACTTTATTGGGTTTTGGTGTAAATTAAGAATAAGAAAGACATTTTTATCAGTTTTTATGAGGTTAAAAAAATTGATTTATAAAATGTTAACTTTAAGTAAGAATTTATTCCTTTCATTTGCTTCACTGTGTCAAGTTTGTTTGGAAATGCAACCTGTGTGTGCCTGTGTGTCATCACTTTGCATGCAAGTTTTCTCCGGCCTCATTTTAATACATATTGTGTTAAACCACTTACTAATGTTTTTACATGTGTGGTTTTACATTTGATCCTGTATTTATTCTTATCATCTAAAAATTTTCAAAAAATAAAAACATTCAATATTTAGTCACACAGATACACTACCGATTTCTTTATTTTACCTTTTCTTTACGGTGTCATGAATGTATTTAAGTAATCAGTTGCAAAGTGAAACTGTCGATTTGATTGTTTATTTTCATAGAGCTCAAAAAACAATGGCTCAGGCTTTACTAAATTTATTTTTTCCATTGAAGGTATTTTTTCTTCTTTGGTAAAATCTATGTGTTATCATTTCTTAAAACTAGCAAATCTCTAGCCCTATTTCTGCATGGAGCTTCATTTAAAGTAAGCTATTTTGAAATCCAATAGTGACCAAAGTAGAATGTCATTTTCCTCTTAGAGTAGGGACAAGGTATTTTCTCTTCCCAAATACGAATAGAAAGAAATTCATTATTTTTCTCTGATACTAACCTTATACATTTTACAGGCTTTCTTGTTTTTCAAGGATGTGGCAATTGCAGTAATTCTAGCAGCATATTTTCCTTCAATTTATTTTTTGGAAATCTGTTATTTAAAAAAAAATGAGCCCATATCAAACTCAAAAATGTTGTAAAACAATTGCCGTACAGGTTTCAATAATAGCTACAATACCCTAGATGTTTTATAATTTACTAGTTTGGTTACTAATGATTTCACCTTCTACTAGTCTAATTGATTCTGTTGAAGATAATGGCTATGTGTATCCATCAGCTTTCAATCTTGTTAGAAATGTTTTGATCCTTTTTCCTATCTTATCTTTTTGTCTTACCTACAAACAACATACTTTTCATCTATTAATAGATATATGGGATTCAGGAGTAAAATTCTTTTCTGCTTGCATTACAAAATGAAAACAAATGTGCACTCCTCCCTGAGTGTGGTTTATGATTTAATAATGCCACAGTTTCTGGTCTTGTCAGTATTCTTACCTCTGCAAGCATATTTTGAGGCCGCCCAATCTCATACACACCTCGTGTCATGTGGGTATCAGGAATAAATGGCAAATCTTGTAAGTGGTGTGCCTCTATGCACCACATCGAGTGCAAGGAGAAATGCAAAATACACCTTTTTGCCAGTTTTTCATTCCACTGAAGCATTTCCTTTGGCTAACTCGTGACAATTTGCATTTTCACTTATAATACTTTAATACTTTTACCAATCTAATTACTGAATATACATTTATTTTTAATTAATTGACCAGAAATTCTGTCTTTCATTCACAATGTAAAATGTATAGACACATTCACACCCTCAACTACAATACAATTATGTATATAATTTTTATAATAACAGGCATATGTAGCCTGTGATAGTCTATGAAAAATATCATTTAAAACAAATGTTATCCTATTTTTAAGTATGGGAAATGTTTCATATTTGATATAAAGCAGATGAAATATACTGTTATCATCAAAATCATATCTATTATACATTCTTCCAGTTTTTCTGAAACTTAATTCACTAAACTTAAATGAATAAATTCCTCATAGGGAAAAAATATCTCTCAGCTAAAACTGAATTCTTGATTAGGTCTAGACTTGTAGTTTGGTGTCACGGATTAGACATCCCTCTGGTTTTAAGGAATGTTAAATGTTACTATAAGCTGCTTAAGGTTTTTAAAGGAGGCACACTCTCAAGGAGTTGGAACTAATTTTTAACATTTGCATAATGCACATGTCCAGTTGGTTGAACTGCTGACTTAAATCTATCTTTGAAAGATAGAGTGAGGCTTTGCACAAATGCAGAAAGGTCGAGTTATGCTAATGAGAACCATTTAGTCAGCTGCCTGACACTTATTGGACATGATAATCAAATTGCAGTATAGGCAGTAAACTCCCATGTATGCTATGGCTTTTAAACCCATAAGGTATGCAAGAAACCACTGTACCTTCCAGCTGCATTCAGCTTGGCGATATATTAAACCAAAGGGGTGTGTGTGTGTGTGTGTGTGTGTGTGTGTGTGTAAGCCCAGAGGAGGACGGAAGGGAAGAAATGGCTTATGTTGCTCAGCAGCGTCCCTGCTTATGGATTAGGAGCAGGGACAAAGAAACAGTGCATAGAAGACAGTAGCCAACCTATGAAGATTTTGTCATAGGGTTGAGATGAAAGGAGCAAAGCACGAAGAGGAAAAGAGTTGGGATTAAAAGATAGGAGGAGATAAAATCTTAACAGTGAACAGTGCTGATATATGGGAAGAGAAAAAGGTATTTGCCAGTTGTCAAAAAGCTACATATACGGGGAAGGGGCTGGGGAGGATCTTTTTCATTTGTATAAGAATAACCCAGTACCATGTCTTTAAATTTGGAAATTGACTTTACTGGACTTTCATATTAATTTATAGTCTATATTGAATTTGTAAAACCATAGCAAAATGGTAAACTAATTTAAATGCTGGTTAAGTCTTCATATTCATTTTATAATTGCCAGGAATCCTATAGGCATGGACCCACAGCTAGAGAATCCTCAAACTTGAAGCCTTATCAGCTGTTCTTGGGACCCTCTTAATAAATCATGCCTAGAATGAATGAACCTTCTCCTCAGGTCCCACTTTGGAATTTCACCAATACAGAGTCATTAGTTAAGAATCTCTCTTGTGCAATTATATTCCAATATTGTTTTCATGTTTTAGTACAGCTAGTAATTAGAAATAATTATTGACATCTAAATGATAAATGCTGCTGTATGGTATCTCCTAGCGTGGCCAAATAGTAGCACAAAGGATAAATTGGACATTATAATAACAGTGGATTTGTGAGATATAAGAGAAGGTTATCCTTTAAAACTAAAAGAAATATTTTTGGAGGTTGGCAAGGAATACTCAATGAGGAGATAAACTTTTACAGTGTGCTATTAGACCAAAAGATTTTCTTATTTATTTAGCAAATATTTGCTGTTTCTAGATTGGTTTTGCCAGCCTTTCACAAAGAATGTTTCAAAGAATAATGGTCCCAACAATGAACTACTTTAAAATAAAAAGTTTCATGTTTAAATGATTGTGAGAATGTGGGATATCAAATCCCCCTTTTGGAGATTCCCAATATATGCAACCAAAATAAAGGTTACATAATGTTTATACAGCCATGAAAACCTCTTTAAAATAGTTTCATTTATTTGACCCTAAACACTTCCTGTATTTAACCTTAATAATTTCCTGTAATACTATTGTACCACAACAATTTTAAAAGCTGATGTATTTTTCCATTCATCTGTTTATCCATTTTTTCCTGATACCATATTATTTTAATTACCAGGAATTCAAATCAAGTTTAAATATCTCATAGAGTAAAATCTTCTAAGCCATTATTTTTCTTCTTAAAACATTATAGCTCTTCCTTGCATATTAATTTTTCTAAATTAATGTCAGGATATTTTCCAAGAAAGAAATATTGAGGTTTTAAAATTAGAATTCATTAATACTTTAAATTAAAAGGAAAAATAGATATATTTATTTGAATAAATCTATTCTTCAAGAACAGATTATATCTTCATTTGTCCCACTCATCATTTATGGAAGAGAAAATCACTGAGTACACTTTTAAAGTTTTCTTAATATAGGATTCTTGCTTGTTGTTGTTAATATTGTTAGTGAGGTCTTCAGTTTCAGATAACAGAGTGTTTTTAGGTATTTAGAGACAAATCTATTAACATTTTTCCCACATTTATTCTATACTAGCCAATTATCTGAACTATTGGAAATTTTGGTGGGATGATTTTTTGTTTGTTTTCCTAGATTAACATATTATCTGAAAATAATAATCTTGTGTTTTATTATATATTATTATTGGTGGGTTTCTTGTTTCTGCTTTGTATCTTACTGTATTGGTTTGAAATGGAAATACGATAATGACAGACATTCTTATTCCCCATGGTTTTTCACCATTAAAGATGATATTGGCAATTGATTTGAGGTGGGCACGAGTTATCTTGTTAAAGAATTATTCTTCAAGTCCTAGCTCACAGCTAGAGTTATACACAAATAGAGGCTTAATTTTTATCGTGGGCTTTCAAAATCTTTCTCAATGGTTTGTCATTATTAACTTTTTGAAATAATTACATTAATTAATATTCTAATAGATAAATAACCCTTACATTCCTTGCTAACCCTGGTTAGTGATGGTGGATTGCTCTTAGATGTACCAAGGAATATGGCTTACTATTGTTTAAAAATTAATATACATTCATAACAATAATTGCTCTGAGGTTTTCTTTGGCTGGAGAGAGTTGGAGAGAAGGAAAGGATCTTTTACAGGTATTTTTGGCAGGAATATTGTCCATCATTTTATATGCTTCAAAATGATTTATTAATTTAACAGGTAGTATAAGAAATATGAGCTCCTTTAAAGATTCCTACAAATTAACCGCAAAAATATGCAACCTAGAAATCTATAAGAAATTTTTATAAGTTAAAATTTTAGTTCCATGAGTATTGATCTGTTAAGATTTCTTTAAAAATTTTGTTTAAAATTGTGTGGGTGTGTCAATGTTGGTAAAAGTTAGCTCAGTGTTAAAACAGATTAATTTTTTTTTTGCATTTATAAGAAAAAGAGAATGCAAAATATGTATCATTGGAAAGAAGGATTTGGAGTCAAGTATACTTGGAGAACATTGAACTGAATAAATTTTAATAGGCTTGTTTACTGCAGAATTTCTCAGAACTCTCTATGTAAGAGAATCCTTTGACTTTCTCAATAGGAGAGACATATGGTAAGCAGGTGGTAAATCCCAAAATTATTTACTATGGAACAACTTTGCCCTGAGCATCCTGCAGATGGAATATACTTTCAGGAATGTCAATTTCTATTATACTCATCATATAGAAACAAATAGGTAGGTAGATATATGGACAATTACAGAGAAATTTTTGAAATATTGCTATAATTTTCCTATGAGTTTCATCAATATTTTTAAATAATCATAATTTGTCTGCATTTAAGGTTTTCTGCAATAAGTGCTTTCTTGATTGAATTTCCTTGTTCTTCATGGTTGTGAATTGTGTAATGGTCACCTCAGGTCAGTCAACAGATCTTGAGAGTTCAGCATAGCAGAGTATTCTTCCTTTGACCTTTTACCCTGGTCAATATTTTCCCTTAGGCATTATTTGAATATTTTCCTTTTAGAAAGGGGTTAGAAGTGCTGCTAATTGCCATTTAGGAAAGAAATTCTAAATGAAGACTAACTAAAATAAACCATTACATATCAGAGTTGGGGATTATTAAAAAGCCATGACCTAAGTGAGGAAAAACACAGACACCTTTCTTATATAACATTGCAATGGTCATGGCATTGCAGAACCATCCTTAGCTAAAGATTTGTAGATGCTTTATCAATAATACACCAAAGACAGAGGTTGAATGCTATCATTTTGGATGACTGGGATTTAACTCACTGGTAGACACACACAGAGAGACTCATACATACAGTCACACAAATATGTACACACATCCCTAAACTTTACTTTGGCAAAGCAAGTGAAAGACACACAAAAGGGAAAATAATAAAGGTAAACTTTACGTCTTTCCTAGTGTTGCCTAGACCCAGCCTACACAAATCTAGTTTTTTCTTTTTAATCACACTCCCCTAACCCTGTGGTTTAGTAGCATCCATCTTAATATTGAGCCACGGAACAAGGCTTTTTCAATCTGCTCACATGCCAGGGTGTGTCAACAGCCAGGAAAGGTTATTTATTCCATGTACATGAGTGGCTTCGTGGCAGCACGGGCCCTTTAGATCTCATCAGGTCTCATCAGCTGGGCGTTTCAGAGCCCAGAATGAGAAGCCTCCTACTATTCAGAGGGAGGATAACAACCAAAATGTAAATAGCCTCATGTAGTTTTGTTAATTATCGAGAAAAATAGGCCCAAACTTTGTAGCATTGTCAGTGCACTCATATAGCCAACATTTCTGGAAAAAAAATATAGATATAGATATAGATTAAAGCACTAAGACTAAAAACATACAATTTCACTCACTAGCCCAAGAGTTTTTGCTGTGACCCATGTATACAAAGCAGGAACTACTTTTGGCGTCTGATAAAGGATTCATCCATGCCGCGGAAACAAGTCTTGGATGTGATCTTCGTGTCTCACATACTGAAGCCATCTTAGAGCTCACCATTCAGGCAGGGGGTAAAAAAAAAAAAAAAAAAAAGGCTGTGGCAGCACATCAGGTTCTGAAAGGGGAAAGGCCCATCATATAAGGAGATTGGCTCTTCTGCTTCCGCAGACATGGTTCTCATTATCCTTGATCCTAATTGCCAAACTATCAGGAATAGACTTGGTCTGGAGAAATACAGTCCTTATATTCTCATTGTCAAACAGCAAACAACAAAAACCCAAACCACGATTCTCATTTTCATGGTTGCAGCCAAGCTAATTTCCCGTAACCTCTCCCTACCATGAAACTCAATTATCTAAGTGATCCGAACTTATACAAGTACACTTGTGGGAGTAGCAATTCCAGCCTGCCCAAGTGGTTTGCAAGGGCAAGACGGATGGGAAGAAGTTTCCAGCCCCTCACATCTCAGAAAGGGTCAGGAGTTGTGAGTGGCCACAGGCATCCTTGACCACTGGGGTACAACTGTTCGTCTTTGAAACTGGCTCTGCTACAGGAACATTTTTAAGTGTGATACATTTTAAGGGACACAGTGGTTTACATTTTAACAGGCAAAGTGCAAAATGAGTAGTTGGTATGGAAACAGACCTACCCAGCTAAAGTCATTTGCAGGCCTCTGCCAATAGATTCTGGAATCCTATTTCTGAGCCCATTCCCTGGGATGGAAGGCAGCGCAGCCACCTGACTGCCACGCAGAGGTCTGTCCTCATCCATCAGTGTTTCCTGCCACTTTCTGCAATTCCTGCACTCTTGTCCATTTACTCCATTCTCTCTTTTCTGGGCATTCAAAATACAAGTCTTTCTCCACTTCACCTGATTTCCTCTCTGGGTTTTCAGAGGCCACTACCAGCTGTTGGAACATCCATCTCCATCAAGGTCTGAGCAACTGAAAGGGGAGAGGCTCACCTAAACTGCCTGATTGAGGAGAAGAAATCAGGAGAAGGTTGAAGCAGCATTCAAGCGGGAGAAAAAAAACCCATCTTAGCACTGCTGACAAACCTGGAAACACAGTGATCCACCAGGTTCATCGCTGGATCATTGGGCAATCCCCTCTGCCCTGGCACCTTTCACCGCTCTCCTTCAATCAATGAACATGACCAAGTGTCTATTACATGCATCATGTCCCATGCTAATTGGGCAGTGGGAAGAGGACAAGATGTAAAAGACTCAGTTCTATAAACTGTCAGCTTTTTGAGAGCTCTATATTCCCAGTATCTAGAACAGTAGATGGCACACCTTAGCCTCAAGTCAGTATTTGCTGCTTCAATTAAATAATCCTAGTTACTGCCTGGGTGGAATGGCTTGATGCCCTGCTTGGGACCAGGAGTTACAGATTTTAGTTAGAAACAAGGCTCTTCTCTGCTGTATTGCCAATCATGGGCGAGTTTGTATCCTCAGAGGGCAGTAGCTGTATTCCTAGTATCATCTTTGCCTCATCCACCACCCTGGCACTGCACAAACTGAGCCCCCTGAAGCCTGGCGTTCCCTCCCTTCCTGAAGCGGCGTCCCATTCCTTCTCGGAGGGTCCCCTGAGCTGCACCCCTCTGCCCCAGAGCTGTGCCTGGCGTCTGGCTGTCAGGAGGCACCGCGGCCCCTCCCGGCAGCTCCCGGCCGTCCTGAGGCAGGCGCGGAGCGGGGTCAGCGGGGAGTCAGGGCTCCCTGGGCCTGTCACTCAGCAAGACAGAGCCGGGGCTCCCTGACAGCCCTCCGGACCCTAGGGGATAACCATGTCCGTGTCTGCCTGTGCATCAGATCAGAGAGAACGAGGCGCGCTCCCCCGCCTAATTCCCCCTTTCCTGGAATGTCCATGAGTTCCTGCTAATGCTATTGTTTGCTTTTGCTTATGCACACGTAAGTCTCTGGTACACACACACTGTTTTGTTTTGTTTTTTCTTTTCCTTTCCTTTCTAAAGCTAACGGTTTGTGGCGGTGTGAAGATACGGCTTTGGGTGTGAATTCAACTGGGAAAAAGAAATGCAAGCAGAATTTAGAAAATAATAAAACCACTTAATACATTTCCAGATATGCCATTAATGCTAGCAAGAAAAAATATGGATAGCAATTATTTTTAAGTTCAGTGAATTGAAAAGATTGGAACTAGAAGAGGATTTAAATAAAGAAGAAATTACTTCTCTAAACCAATTTCTGGTTGCTGAAAATTCCCAGGATAAATTAAAGTATGAAAGAAATGATGACTTCATATTATCAAAATATACATAGATTTCTGATTTGTTTTAAATACATTTTATACTAGTAAAATTCATTGATGGTAGAGAATGTTTTCCAGTTATTATCACTGACTTTAATTAAGCAGTTTCATATGTCTGGATTGTGTGTTTTGAGGTATGGCTCATGGACAGAGTATCGGTCCATATGTAGATTTTGCCATTTTAAATTTGCATTGTTTATAAGATAGGCTTTGTAGTCAGGTAAACTGGGTTCACCTCCTCATGTAGCCACTTACTGTATCACGTTGGACAAACTTTCTGTAGATTTTTTCACCTGCAAAATTAGGGATAATAGTATTTCTTTCATGAGATTGTTGGAACATTACATTAGGTACTACATATAAAAACTAAAAACTGTCTCACACACAGTTATCACACAATAAATATTAGTTATTTATTTCTGCTAACTAATTCTGCTCAAATGATAAGAAAACTATGGGCCATTTAAAATTAATAATAATGTCAACATATTTTAAAAATAAAATACTATTGTCCTATTTATACATTTTGGCATTTCTGAACTTTTTTGCAACATATATACAAACTCAAAAATAATTCATAGCTATAATATATAATTAGAATATATTGAAATGATAGAGCTCATTAGTAAACTTTTAAACTTTAATCAGTCTAAGATTTGGTTTGGAAGAGATCGAGAAACACATTCAAATCTCAACCTTATTTTACAGAAAAGTATTAATCTTGTTTATTTGAAGTCGAGGTCAATAGTATAAATTCTGGGGATGGTTGATGAACCAATTTGCAAAGGACATGTCACTAATAGTCCCCTTCCTGACTAGAGACAATAACATAGACACCAGCCCCTATTTATGGTGGGACCAAAGGAGAATGTGTCATCTATCTAGAAATAATAGAACTTATTTTCAATACCAACTGTTTCACAGTCTATAATTTCATGTGAACCAAACACACAGCTATGATTAACTAAATCCTTCCACTTTTCAACTAGCTTTTGTGCACAAACTCATGTAAACACACAATACCAAATTAACTTTTAGTTGTGTGCTACTAATTCAATCACTTTGAAAACAGGTTTTTACAAAGGCATCAAAATACAAATTTAATATAAATATTTATTCTAAAAATTAAGCAAAGGGACACCCTTCTCACATCATTTTAAACAACCATTAAAAACAAAAATATTGCATATGTTTCTCATAAACTCCCTGTAGCCTCCTAGACCTAATTTTATTTCCTTCATTCATATTATTCCCTTTTAATTACATGATCAATAAATACTGATATCTGATGAGATCTGAAAATTATTTTTGAGACTTTTAAGTTTACTTTTTAGAAAACTTAAATCCTGGGAGGTAAAAATTTTGAAAATATTTGATTAGGAGATAAGGTATATCTCCATTTAAAGACATTCTGAAGACCAAAAAAATAAAAATAGAATTTTAATTCCTCTGATGATCCCTTTTGCTCATGTTTAGAATCCATTTTTTTCCCTCTGAAATTTCTAGATAAAATTCATCAGGTGGTGGTTGTAGTGGTGGTTGTGGTGATGATGGTAGTGGTTAGTAGTTTTAAGAAAATATTTTTTGGAGACTGTGATGTTTGGTACACTTATTTAAAGCCCTTCATTCTGAGGAACTGAATTATAAGATAATTCCTCGGTAAGGAAGAGAGAAGAGTGTCTTAACTGACATAAGGAATGATCATCACAACCAGTACAAAGGAACTTTAACAATCAATCAGCCCTATACCAGTTTAGCCACTGCTGGAGGATACATTTTTCTGTGCTCCCATTTCAGACTTGGTTAAGTCTGACCTGCAGCTACAGCTCAGAGCCACCAGAGGTCAGATTTTTACATCCCACCTGAAGAGATGCTAAACTTGAGTCTGAGACAGACAATGGTGTTTCTTTTCCCAGCACTTTTTCCTCTTCAATTTACCTTTATCACCACCAAATACAATATAAGAATATTATATATAAATATAAGAGACACATAGTTTACTTTCCTATATGGAAATGGCATCATGAGGAAAAAGTAAGGAAAAGGAGGAAATAAGAAGACAATTATTTTAAGATGAAAGCTGGTATTAAGGAGAAAGGGCAAAAACCGAACAGCCTTCAAATCATTTTAAAAAGACAAAGAGAAAGAAAAAAAAAAAAAAACCCTATATGAGCATTCTGATTATCAAAATTGTATCATATTGATGTCTGTTTTTATTCATAAAAATAAAGCTGATCTTCCCCAAAACGATAGTACAAATAATATTGTGGTAGTAATATGGTGGTAGTGGTGGCAGCTGTGGCCACCAATATGTATTGAATGCATTGTTCTAATCACTTTATATACTATTATAACCTCATCATAGGGATGAGAAAATCAAGTGCAGAGGATTTTCTAATAGCTATCAGGAGCCTGGAAAATGTTTCTATCTTTTGCAACTATAATCTCACATTTGAGTGTTTGGCCAAAGATAAAAACTCAAATTGTTGGAGGAGCTGTTGGCATGAAGATATCATATTAATCCTAGGTTTATTCATAACAGAAAAATTTGGAAACAACCTATCTAATAATTGTAGAATAATCAAATAAAAATACCAAATAATATGTCGTTGTTACGATTAAAACTGTGAAGATTAGAAAAAACAAGAAAAATGTTTGGTGAAAACAAATTGAGAAAATTGTATACATACCATAAATAAAACTGTATAAAATATGTGCATATATGCATAAGAATAAGGAAAGAAATCTGCTAGAAAAACAACGTATTTGTTAGGGTGTAGGATCATAGGCAAAAATTTTTAAAGTAATAATCCTGGAACATGTATTTTTAAACTGGCAAAGGAACAATGGGAAAAGCGTACCCTCCTGGGACTTGAGAGCATAAGCCAACTCAACTGATTTCACATCGTGCTTACCAGAAGTGAGTCCACCAGTCACACTTTGGCCTTCCTACTTACCATGTCCAGCTTGACTTACTGTATGCCTCAAAGCACCCAGACAGAATTCTCTCTGAATTCTTTTCCCTACCCTACTCCCTCTCCATAACAACAACCTCTTTCTCATCATAATAACCTGGGAATAAACATCCAGATTCCTGGGCTATACCTCAGAACAAATGAATGGGTGCAGTACCTGAAAAATTGTATTTTCTAAAAAGCTCTTCAACTTTAAAAAATCAAAGTGATATCTTTTTTAGAGAGCAAAATCAATGAGGTAGAAAAGTGTACCCAACCTTTAAGGTTTTACCTTTCAGTTCACACCTAAATAAGTTCTTCCTCAGCCATGAGTGCTCCTTTTAAGGAGTTGTCTACCAATGGAAAATAAGAAGCCTACTTAACCTTCACAACCTCCAACTGTTGGTCAAAACCTATAGCTGTCGTTCTTCCCATGTCCCTGCTAGATGCCCACAATGAAAACATGCAAGTTGAAGAGAGTTTCAAATGCCTCTTTTTTAACCACATTATGGCAGGCAATAAATGCAAAAATGTAGTCACAGCTCCGCAATCAGAAAGAGGCAAAAAATGCAGCAATAGACATTCCTATGTGGTCAAGTCAAGCAGAAGGTAGGCTTTGTTCAGAGCAGACTTGAGGGAGCAGACAACTCTAGCAAAACAGTGATAAAGACTGAAAAAAGTAATGTTACCCACTTACCCAAAAGGGCTCTGACCTATGAGAACAACAGTCCAATAGACAGCATGGGGCAACAACAGTCTAGCACACAGTAAAGATGATGAGTGCTCATTCATTTATTCAATGAATATTTATTGAGTATCTACTATGTGCCAGGCACCATTGTAGATACTTGGAATACATCAGTGGACAAAACAAACACAATGCTTGTCCTTTTGGAGCTTACATTCCAGCAGGAACTTTGGACCCATGCATGAAGAGGAATTCAAACCAGATCAGGATCACATATACTCTCTTGGTCACACTCCAGACTAATTCTACAGGGAGAAGGAATTGGAAATCATAGCAAGACTGTACAGTACATGCACACATTCCTTGTCACTTGTTTTATTGTGTGTGTACATATATATAATTACCAGTGCACACCGTTATCAATCATTCATTTATTTATCCATTTCATAAACAAGTATTGAGTGCCTACTCTTTACCCAGCCTTGGCTAAGTCATGAGCTTTTGCTATGTTCATAAAATGCTTAGTTTAAGCATCCCTTCAGGGATTGTGACATATTGATACCTCAATGGGGTAGAACCTTCTTGACTATTAAAATCAATATTCTGGTCCTCAGAAAGAATAAACTTGGAAAATATAATCCTAAAGAACACTTCTTTGTGGAAGTCTGTTTTTTATCAAAGGTATATATACACACATATATAAAGAGCTTCAAATATATATACATATATGTTTATATGTATATGTATATGTATATTTGTATATATACACAAATATATGTATATATGTATACATATTCAAATATATATGTGTATATATTCAAATATATATATGTGTGTGTATATATATATTTGAAGCTCTTTTCTTTCCGAGGAGATGCACAAGCCACTCACAGTGCCTTGGGCATTAATACATACTTGGGCTCACATATTTGCTGAATACATAGATGATGCTCTGTGATTCCCAGGTCAAAGAATAATCCCACATGAAGGCTGTGTCACTGCCATTTCTCCTCGCCTCACTGGTTAAACACTACACTCAGACTTGCAGTCATTGACTGAAGAAGATGACAGTTTCATTCCAAAGTAATGTAATATTGGCACATGGGGTCAACATCCTTTTGATTCCCAGATTGTCAGTTCTGCTAAGAAAAGCTCTTACTACATATGGAAATTGAGAACAACATAAAAATGAAGGACCCATTATAAAGAGAAAGAAAACAAGCCCAAAGATGTGTTAAAAGACAAACAGAGTCCACTTCTCAGAGGAGTCAAATGGTGTTTAGAATCCACTGCATTATCCCTGGTGAATACTGCAAGTCCTCAACTAATATCGTTTCGTTTGTTGTTATTTTGTTACAACACTGATAAGGAAAAGCATCAATTCCCAGCCAAGGGCACTGTCTGTGTGGAATTTGCACATTCTTCCATGTCTGCATGGGTTTTCTCCAGCTACTCTGGTTTCCTCCCATACTGAAGATGTGCACATGGGGTGAATTGGTGCGTCTTCATGGTCCCTGCCTGAGTGAGTGTGGGTGTGGTGAGTGCACCCTGTGGTGGGATGGCATCCTGTCCAGGGTGGGATTCCTGCTTCGTGCCCTGAGCTGCAGGGATGGAATCAGGCCACCTGCAACCCTGAGCTGGAATAACTGGGTAAATTATTACCTTATTTGTTTTTATTAATCTTTCTTAAATGTATGTATATCTCACATTTATTTCAATGTTTAATATTAGAAGTGTTTTCATCTTTATTTAGAAGTTTAGTCAATTTTTGTGACTAGAAATATGTCATAGGAACTTAACTCATTTATATCAATTAGCCTATGGTAAAATTGGTTTTGTTATACATCATTTCACTTAAAGTCTCAGTTTCCAAGAACCTATGGATGACATTAAGTGAGAACTTACTGTATACAGATGATTCTTGTTATTTGTGCTGGCCATGTTCTATAAAGTCACCATAATCACTGAATTAGTAAATGTCAAACGATCACTCCTAGGGGAAATAGAGTGTTAGCTTCCTGTGAGCTTCCAATCACAGTGTTTTCCTCAACCAAAACACCATTTGTATCATATAAGTTATACAACAAGCCAGTCTCATCAGCTTTGGAAACCTGCTCTTTTACACAACATTGGTCCTGTGTGACATTTAGTGGGTTTAAAAAAAAATTCTTCTGTACCCTTGAACAACTGACATACCTTCTTTAAGCCACCTTAGTTAAATTAAACAGGGGCAGTAAATACAGTTTACTATATTTACTACTCACTTCTTACAGAGTTGGTAAGAAGATGAAATGGGATATTGTGCATAAAACCCCTAAAAACCCAATAGGCATTTGAATATAGTAGCTGTTGTCATTGTGTTGTATAACAACCAAAAAAAAAAAAAGTCATCCTAAAGAAGAAAATAAATGTCTTTAAGTACTGTCTTCCAAATTCAATTTTTTTTTTCGAAAAGACTGAGAAAATGTCCAAAGAAAACTGTATCTAGATGGAGGACAAACACCAAAGATCTAGCTCTACAACTTCTGTGAGAAAATAGAAATAAGTGAGACATTAACAAGATTTTTCCACCAATGCCATTATTTCTCACCATTCTGAGAATAAATTTTTAAATTCTTTCCATTTCAATCCTCCTCAAACACTTCAAATTCAAAAGGGCAACTGCCCTTACCTTACATATGAAGAGAGTGCCACTTCTAGGTAAACAAAAAGTGAAATCAAAGGCATGTGAGTTTTGTTGTTGTTGTTTTGTTTTTTTGTTTGTTTTTTGTTTTTTTTTTTTTGAGATAGAGTTTCCCTCTTGTTGCCCAGGGTGGAGTTCAATGGCACGATCTCGGCTCACCACAACCTCTGCCTTCCGAGGAGCTCAAGCAATTCTCCTGCCTCAGCCTTCCCGAGTCGCTGGGATTACAGGCACCTGCCATCACACCTGGCTAATTTTGTATTTTTAGTAGAGATGAAGTTTCTCCACGTTGGTCAGGCTGGTCTCGAACTCCTGATCTCAGGTGATCTACCTGCCTCAGCCTCCCAAATTGCTGGAGTTACATGGCTATACTGTGGAGAAAAAAAAAAAAAAAAAAAAAAAAAAAAAAAAAAAAAAATCCTTTACAACTCAGCTTCCCTTACACCTTCAAATCTCCTTATCTATAGTGGCTCCTGCATGCCTCAGATTTCCATGGAGAGCCAAAAGGTCCCCCAGCCCTCCTCCAACCTAGTTGGAAAACTTGATAAATTGGGATTGCAGTAGCCAGTTGACCTAAGTCTCTTTGGTGTGCAGGTACCTAAAATTTAAAAAGAAAAAATCTTCCATCTTAGCCAGGTTGGGTCACCATAATTGTCCCCTTCCATCTATGGCTCTTGCTTTTATATAAATGTATAGTGTCTCTTTAGGCATACCACATGGGTACATAAAACTTAAAAATTAAACTGGTTAGTGTTTATGAGACTTCATTTTTAAAAAATGGAATCTTTAAGTTCCTTTTGATTGTTTCTGAACTTCTTTATTCTTTTTTTTTTTTTTTTTTTTTTTTTTTTTTGAGACGGAGTCTCGCTGTGTCTCCCAGGCTGGAGTGCAGTGGCGCGATCTCCGCTCACTGCAAGCTCCGCCTCCCAGGTTCACGCCATTCTCCTGCCTCAGCCTCCGAGTAGCTGGGACTACAGGCGCCCGCCACCACGCCCGGCTAGTTTTTTTTTTTTTTTTTTTTGTATTTTTAGTAGAGACAGGGTTTCACCATGTTAGCCAGGATGGTCTAAATCTCCTAACCTCGTGATCCACCCGCCTCAGCCTCCCAAAGTGCTGGGATTACAGGCTTGAGCCACCGCGCCCGGCCCTCCTTTTCTCTTTCTATGCCTCTTTAAATACATAAAAAAGAAACTAAATGTCATCACTCAGAAACTGCATTCAGAAGGTCATCTGCACTCCCTGTTGAAAGTGTTCATGGAGGCCTGGTGCGGTGGCTCATGCCTGTAATCCCAGCACTTTGGGAGGCTGAGGTGGGTGGATCACGAGGTCAGGAGATCAAGACCATCCTGGCCAACATGGTGAAACCCTGTCTCTACTAAAATGCAAAAACTTAGCCAGGTGTGGTGGCATGCACCTGTCTTCCTGACTACTCGGGAGGCTGAGGCAGGGGAATTGGTTGAACCTGGGAGGCAGAGGTTGCAGTGAGCAGAGATCGTACCACTGCACTCCAGCCTGGGCAACAGAGCAAGACTCTGTCTCAAAAAAGACCAAAAAAAAAAAAAAAAAGAAAGAAAAAAGAAAAAGAAACTGTTCATGGAGCATTGAGAGGAAACTGTTGTATTCTGTATTTAAAGTATGCTGCTCTGTTCTATATGATAAATAATTTTTGGAATAAAAGGCTTTGTCTCTTTTTAACTCTTTTTAGTGCTCTTAATGTTAAGGTATATAGTATAAGAAGCATACAAGGTTCCACAAGAAGGGCCTCCTAAGCACCACGGCCAAGAGTTTGGTCCCCAGCCCTGCAGGCTTAGAAACCTGAGAATAACTGTTTTCCTGGTTGTAGACTCACGATAGCCAAGTACATAGAGACTGGTAAATCAGAATGCCAATTTATTCTCTTAGAGAGAAGAAAATACCTTATCAGTCCAATGTAAATGCTTGAATTATCAATTAGTACAATTAGTAAGTGAATTAAAGATTACTCAACAGTAGATACTGACCAACCGCAGAGGCCTGAGTGAACTTCTTTTAGATGTGTCAGAAACAGGCCTGACACATCTAAAAGTCAAGGAAGCTCCCCTTCAGCCCCTGCATAATGACTGTCAACCTTTGACTCAGTAGGTTAACCATCTATATTCTAAGCTAGTATCACCCTTCTGTGTATCCAGTGTGTCTCAAAACAATATAAAAAGTTGGGTTTCCTGCTTCTAAAATTACAACGATGTTCTTCTGGTCTCTCTATGATTATTCCCAGAACAACACAGAGTTCAGAAACCATAGTTAAAACCAGTAAAAATAATTTTGTATTAGTTGAAGTCCTGTTCATTTATTCATTTTAGAAATGGTCATCAACAAGTAATTAATGAGTACTTACTTGTTATTTGGCACCATACTGGCATTGAGCTAGATGTTGTGGAAATTGCTAAAGAAATGGAAGATAAATGACTACTTAAAAATAAAGATCAAGGAAATTCTCAATCATGTACTAAGAAAATTCCTAGAAAAGAGAGAACACTGTGAGCCATTCATGGCTAGAAAGTTTCCTGGAAGAGGTGGGATTTGAGGAAGAACTGGAATGATGCATCATATTCCAAAAGAAAGAAAAGTAAATAGCATGAGAAAATCTGTGTATAAGAAAATGAACATGCTTGAAATAAACTAGTTGAACACAGTCAAGAAATGATGTGATCCCATTTGGAGATGGAAATTTCTACACTCACAGCAAAAGATTTAACCAAATTTAAGGTTTAAGCAAATTTAAGATTTTGTCCATAGGTGGAGCTTCATTATCTATTACATTTTATGAGCCTGTTTATTACTTAAGAAAAAATATATGTTTTTAACTTCCACATTATTAATGAAAGGGAATTAATACTCCTGAATACAGAAGGGCATGCAGCACATGTCACCCAGTGAATGGATAACTGTGACTTTGGGTACAGAGGCAAACTATTGGGGCATTTAATTTTGCAGTCTAGGAATCTATTACTGCAATTCTAGATCTAGTTGGTTCCTCTAAAAAATGTGGGCTAGTTTACAAGTTACATTATACCAATAAGAAAGCCTTTGATTATTTGATGATACGTTACTGTGCTTTGCAAATTTAACTCTCCCAAAAAAGTTGTTGAGTCTTTGCAAAATATTGGCCTTATATTTTATAACTGCTGGAATCTTCTGAAATCTAAGAGAACACAAACATCTCAGCAGAGAAAAGATAATAATTATCTTTCTATGGTCACAAGAAAACTCTGGGTGACCCATGAGGTTGAGGACACAGGACTGTGGCCAATAAGTTTCTCTCTCATGGATGTAGGTCTTGACAGATTTTCCAGGCCTCAGAACAACTAGTCACCCCAGGCGACAAGCAAGATCATTGTGCTTTACTATAGTTAAAATACTCAAGTACAGTCTATTATGTAAACTTTGCCATACTTCCTTTCTTTGTCCCCCATTCAATCTCACAAAGGAAATAATCCTTTGGGGAAAATTAACAGTTATTAGTAGTTCAGTTATATAAGAGTAAGAAAAAGTCATTCTAAAATTATCCAGACTCTTTAAAGAAAAAAAAAATCATTCTTAGCAAACTAACACAGGAACAGAAAACAAACACTGCATGTTCTCACTCATAAGTGGGAGTTGAACAATGAGAACACATGAACACAGGGAGGAGAACATCGCACACCGGGGCCTGTTGGATGGGGTCTAGGGGAGGGAGAGCATTAATGCACGTGGGGCTTAAAAGCTAGATCATAGGTTGATGGGTACAGCAAACCACCATGGCACATGTTTACCTATGTAACAAACCTGAATATTCTGCACATGTATCCTAGAACTTAAAGTAAAACAAAACAAAACAAAACAACAACAAAAAACAAATTATCACACGTACCTTGAAAATATGTACAGCTATTATGTATCAATAAAATAATAAATTGAATGAAAAAAATTATCTGGGCTCATTCACTAGAATGCCAAGTGAAGCTGTTCCAAGATGGTTGTCAAAGTCATTTAAATACAAACTGTGTCTCCCCCAGAGAGCACTTGAAAAGCCTTTTTAGTTGATTCCCAGGAAAACCCCAGTGGAGACTGATGGTTGACATGTGCTCCCTCCATTTTGCTGCTGGGAAAAGCAAAATGCAGAAAATTCTATTATACTGTCCCCCTTCCTTTAGCCAGTGGGTGATGAGAACAAAATGCACATTTTCTAGTTTCCCATCAGGGACTATTTTTCTTTTCAGCCATTAGATCCCATTCTTTTATAGGGACACTCACCACTTACAACTTGATGACTGATTTCATCTCAACGCTGAACTAAGCACATGAAATAATAAGAAGCTAGTGTAAAACCACACCTCCAGAACAAAGCACATTGACAACAATGAATTGCAATCCTGTAGTGTCAGCAAGCCTTTAAAAATAATTCTCAAACATCATATATATTAAAATGAAGCTTGAATTAACCCCATTCATTTGAACAAGTGGTTCCATGCCTCTCCCACCTAAACCACTCTTCATAAGTAGTGAATGTGTTTATTTGTTTTGCATTGGAAGCCATAAAACAACCAAACAGTTTGCAAAAACAGATAAGCAAAGTAGCAATCTGATCAGAAGGGGTGAACATGGCTTATAGGCACCCCTGCTTCTCCCCTCACTATTGCCATTGCCAGATTCTGTAGCTTTCCTGGGCCTCTGCAATTTGACAGTTTTAGAACTAATTTTACAACAAACGTTTGAGTTTACACATAAAAAAACTAAAGCCCACAGAGCAACCAACAGACACAAATTAATCACAAAGCAGAGGGAAACACCAAATAATCTAATTCCCAGTTCATTGTTTTATAGCATCGTATCTTCTTGCCTTCACTAGTTTAGGAGATTACTGTTATTCAACAATAAGATATTATTCTTACCTTCCACTGTCCCCTTTCTCTGTAGCATAAAGAAAATAAGAGCTGAATTTCAAAGAGCTTACCTCCTAAATTTTTGTATATCCTGGAAATAACACTAAATGATATTTTCATGGTTATCATAGAACATAGAATAACTTCACATAACATGCTTACAGCTCCAAATTGCTTACTGGTGAGTTCAGCTTTCTCTCTATTTGTTAGTTTTAGCCAAAGGGCAAACAAACAATGACTTTTGTCACTGGCAATAATGGTTCTGCAATAGATTGACTGAAACAGACACTCATTTATTCATTAAGAAAAATATCTACTGAACACTTCAAAGGTGATATGGATGTGGAATAACCAAATTTCCACAAGCATTTATTCCAGATAAAATGTGAGTGATTTATAAACAGCAGAAACTTATTGCTCACCGTTCTGGGAGCTGGGAAGTCCAAGATCAAGGCACCAGCAGATTTTGTGTCTGGTGAGGCCCTGTTACACATAGGTAGTGCCTTCTACATGTCCACACATGATGGAAGGGTAAACAGGTCCCTTGAGCCTCTTTTATCACCCTTATGACCTAATCACCTCCCAAATGCCCACCTCTTAATATGTTTTCATTAAGGAGTAGGTTTCACATACGAATTTTAGTGGCCACCAACATTGGGACCACAGCATTACACTAGCTTAATTTTTTTCTTTTCCCACTGAAAAATACAAAATTTAAAGCTTATCTTTGTACATATTTAACATACTGGAAATAATTATTACTTTCATATTTATCTTTAAAATTGCCCCCTGAAATAACATGAGGATCAAATTCCACTAAAAATATATTCAACCAACATTTTACCTGTCGAATATAACCCAAATCTCAAGATTAAATATTGTCCATATAGCTCTCAATCTTATTCAACAAAATTTAGAACTGATAGATCCAGGCCTGGAATATTTGCTTTGAGCATTTTTCTTAAATTTCTGTGTTAAAAATACATTTTCCCCATGATAATAAGAGCATGTGGTCATTGTGGAATATCCAAGAAATAGAAAAAAAAAAAAAACCATAAAAAATAAAATTTTAAATTTACTATAATGCTAACATCCAGAAACAAATACTGAAAACATTTTGGTACATTTTAATAATTTTTGCATCCTGTTGCCTACCCCCTTTTGTAATAGTGAGTATTTTGTTGTGTAGTTAAATATTCTTAAAGAATGTGATTTTAATGACTTCTTCATAATCTGTTTAATTACAAACCATACTTTATTTAGTTAATTTCTAACATAGGATATTTAGGAGAACCTCTCTTTCAAAGAGAGCTATAACAACCACTAGTAGGAATCAGGCCACTGCCACATCTGACATCACCAACTCATCTTGTGCCAAGCAGGGAAAGATTCATGGCTCCATATCCTCCCTCACCCCAGCAGGTTTAAAAATACAGTGAGGTCTGATCACACCAAGTCAGTCTTAGACGGAGGTGGGCCCTCTGGTTCAACGGTCTGATTTTCTATATAGAATGCATTAATATTAATCTGCATAATCCAAATAAAAATAAACTTTATTTTATTTGGTATATTAATGCCGATACTTCCAGAGCCTATTTTCAATTCTTTACTTCTAGCCTTCTCTTCAACAACTGGTTCCTCTGAAACACCAAACCTAAGGATTTGTGAAGGTCTTTCTCATTCACGCCTGTCCTGGCCGCTATTCATTCCTCATTTTTCTTGAGCAATATATCTCAATGAGAGTAATTAGTACATGACCAACTCAACAACCACTAGATATAATGACTGTCCTACTTTGGTGCAGCAGACATCTTTTTGTTTTCGTTGTTCCCACACCATATAAGTACTGATTAGAAGCAGGAATGCCTGTCCAGACCCTGTGAAGGAGGTGATGAATGGTATGTCTGAACAGTTCAGCCCTAGCTTAGTATCGCTGAAATGCCACACTCCTCACTGAGGTCTGTTGATAAGCCTGACAGTGCTCAGCAACTTTTACCAGCAGACTTTATATCGGGGGACCCAAGCTGAAAGTTAGCACATGGGGTGTTCTGTCAGCACAGAAGGTTTACATCATTAGTAGTAGATCTAAATAGTGTTTAGATTGTGGAGTTCAACAAAAATCTAGATCATTAAGTGCATAAAAGAAAAGGTTACGATGACTCCATTCCAAATAAAATGCTGTTTGGAGGGAAACAAATAAATTAATCTTGCTGTTTATTGGTAATAAAGAAACTAGAGACTCATATGTTGTTTTATGTGTAGATACTATCTTAGTGCCATTTGGGACAGCTTATTCTTCAAGCTTTTTGAAATATGAAGTATACAGCTGGGATTTAAGGTATTACTAGCCAATTAGGAATTATTTTTAACATAAAAACAACCAACCAACCAAACAAACAAACAAACAAAAAATCCAATTTGTTTGGAGACTGCATCCCTGGAGAATAAGTAAATATTACAATGTCGTATAATCTTGAAAATGTTTAAATGTTAAGGAAAATAATATGCCCATGGGAATCCTAATTTATGAGACAAAATCAAAGAAGTTGTTCATAGAAATTTAAACCCTTGACATTTTTAGGACACAATTTAAAGTAGAATAAAAAATAGTTTTCACAACATAAAATGAATGTAAAATGAATTGGAAAAATTTCAGCGGTTTCCTCAAGGGACCATTAAAAGCTAGGGTATCTTACAAATATTCACCAGGGTTTAAAGCTAATGGAAAACATATGCGGAAAGTGTTTAATAGAGCTTAATGTTCAAAATAAGAGAAATACAACAAATTTGCATTGAGTACACTGATTATGAGATGAGAAGTTTCTGACCCATTCCCCAGTCCCTTTTTTATATGAGAACTAAAACTGGCTAAATTTAGTTCCATCACTTATTCTTAGCCACCCTGTGCTGAAAATGCCCATGAGAAAGGGAGTTCCTGGATAACAAAACTTCCAAAGAAATTCCTAAAAGAGCAACAGAAAGTCACAAATCCAGGAAAATAAAGATAATATAACCTGAATAACTACAAATTTCGTAATCAATGTTTAAATGTAATCATGGGGAAACTCCCTGAAAAAGTCACATAATTCCTTTTATAATAAAAATAGTATCTGCAATTTCCTGAAAATTTGGTGGCCTGAGTATACCCAAGTAACTCTCCCATTGAACATAAGTACACGAAAAGTGGCATCAGTCGTGGAAAGTAGGTAAGAGTATCAAGATTATGCCAGAAATGTTAAGGAAGTGTTACTAGATATCGTGGAGGTATAATACAGTTGAAAAAGATACAGAGGCTTTGGTAGGCAGAATAATGGTCTCCCCAACGATGTCCAGGTCCTAATCCCTAAAATTTACTGTGAATACACTAAACTATACAATAAAGAGTAATTAAGATGGAATTAAGGTTGCTAATCATGTAACCTTAAAAGAGATAGATTATCCTCGATTACCCAGGTGGGCCCAGTGGAATCACAGAGTCTTTAAAAGTAGAAGAGAGGCAAGAGGCGGAAGAGGAGGTCAAGGTGATGCAATACGAGAAGGACTTGATTCGCCTTTGTTGGCTTTGAAGATGGTGGGAGGAACCACACTTCAAGGCTTGCAGGAGGCCCAGGGAAGCTGGAAAAGGCAAAAATAAAAATAAATAAATAAATAAATAAATAAATAAATAAAAAGTATCCTACCTAGAGCCTACAGAAAGGAATGCAGCCCTACCAAGGTCCTGATTTTAGCCCAGTGAGATGTGTGTGTCAGACTTCTGAACTTCAGAACTGTAAGATAATCTTCTTTTCTTTAAGCCACTAACTTTGTAGTAACTTGTTTTGGCAACAATAGAAAAATAATAAAGAGCTTCTTGAGAACATAGCATATGAATAGATAAGGGAGACCCTGGAAACAATAGAAGAGATTCTTTCAAAAGCTTCTGATTTAGAGGTCAAGGAAAGGGTCTAAGGAAAGAAGCAGCACACCCCTTGGAAAGGCCCTTTGCCATGGGAATCTGCAGCATTCAAAACAATTGTGCTGTAAGGCCCAATTGGCTCACAAAATGGGGGCATCAAAAAGAGCAAGGAGGGGGGCAAGGATTCTCTAAGATTTGAGAGGTGGACATTTATATCTGAATGTAGATGACTGCATCATGAAGAAGGAGACACAGCACAAACACACAATATAGCTGATGTGGAATGGCCTAACAGACAGATAGATACAGGAAGCTGTTCCTACAAAGCCAGAAAAAAAAAAATGATCCCCAGCTTGGACTGCCCAAGGGTTTTAACTCCCTTCCCATGCCCTTTTGTGGCAGCCCAACTACTGAGCAAGTAATTTAAAGTTATATCAACAGACATTGAATACATGATGGAAGATAGTTAGATACATGGGAAGATAGCTGCAAGTCACAGCTTCCCATGCTGCTAATGGGCTTGGATAGCCTGTTCTTCATTCATGGATAATTAAAAGGAAAAGATTCCTCTATATAAAAAAGAGAGAATATATCATGCAAGATACAGAGGAAGAGAATAATATTGATAAAGATATTACAAACAAATAAATATTGGTCAGAAAGACACTCTCTGCCTTCAAAAATACAGAATGTGAAATAAAATATAAGATTAAGTAAAATGATACTGTGAAATAAAAAGATAAACTGTTAAGGGCAGTACATAAAATTTTCCTCCAAGAAAACAAAATATGTTAGAGACATTAAAATGTATATTAGAAGAGAAGAAATAAAACAGGAAATTATAACAGATGAATGATACAGAGAATAGAAAACAAAGATCCCAAACAAGAATGATTATTTACTTTTAAAGAAGAGTCTAGAGCAGACAGAAAAGAAGCAATAAAGACGTAACCATTGGATCTATTCCTGGACTAAAAAAGATATGAAGGTGCAGAACAAATGGATTTACCATATACAAAGTAATGTTACTAAAGAAAGACCAACATCCAGACATATTCCAGGGGAATCAAATTAAATTCCAAAAAAAAAAAAAAAGAGCAAATGCAAAACCCAAGCAGAGAGAAAAATAATTAATCTCAGATTTCTTTTTCTCAATCTTAAAAACGAAAGGACAATAGGGCAACATCTACTCTACAGAGTTCTTTTTAAAAGTTTGGATCTCATGATTTTATATCAGCCAATTTGTGTAATCAGTCATTGACATATAAAGGTGATGAAAAATATATACAACCAGATTAATCTCATGCACAGAGGTGGTCTGACCTCTTGTGCTCCTTCTCTGGCCCACTCCAGCCACTTTGTCTTCCATAAGCTTCTCCAAAATAGCATGCTTACTACCCCATCCTCCCTACCCTTATTTAACATTACAGCTTTAGCTGGTGCAAGAGAACAAATAATAACACCGTGATCTGCTGCATTATAATGTTTTAGTCAACAATGGACCACATATACAATGGTGGTCCCATAAGATTGTAATGGAGCTAAAAACTTCCTACCACCTACTGACACTGTAGCTGTCCTAACATTGTAGTGCAATGCATTGCCTTTTCTGCATTTAGAGACACAAATACCATTGTGTTACAATTGCCTACTGTATTCAGAAGAGTAACATGCTGTACATGTTTGTAGCCTAGGAGCAATAGACCATACCATACAGGCTAGGTGTATCAGCTATACCATGTAGGTTTGTGTAAGTATACTCTATGATATTCACATAGCAACCAGGTTGTCTGACAATGCATTTCTCAGAATGTATTCCTGTCATTCAGTGACATGCGACAGTATTAATAATAAGCAATCTCAATATGGGAAAGAGAAGACCAAACTGGTAACATTTTCAAGTCAGTAATTTCTTTGGAAAACCCAAAAGAATCAATGAAATATGAAAACTAGGAAGAGAGTTCAACAAGGCAGTCAATTACAAAGGAAAAGTACAAGATCAATTGCTTATCTTCTGTTTTAAAGGGTATTAAAATTTCATGCTTTGAAAGCTCCTCTGTTCTAAATACATAGCAATGACACTTAGGTTATAAAGGGATAATTCAAATAGTCTGGTCATTATCAAAAATTAGATAACTGGCTCTGTGCGTCTGAAACACAAAGGGGTGAAATAAGTAAGTGGAGTTGAAGCTGTGGGCCTCCTGGGTTCCAGATGCAGAGGCAGGCAAAAGAGGCTGGGAATTCAGCTTCTGGGGGTGGTCACCAAAACTAACTCAATTTGCTGGAGGGGGGTCAGGAATTGGGGCCTGGTTTACTGCATGAAAGCTGGGGTTGCTGAGGGGATTTCTCTGCCTTATGTGCCAGAAGGCTAATCTTTGGGGCAGCCCAAACATTTAATGAAGTTACATGTGAAAATCCCAATAGCATCAGTGGCGGGGTGGCATTAGACAATGCAGAGGATTTTTCAAAATAATTATAAAATGTATTTGAAGAAAGAAATGGCAAAAAAGAAACACAAGGAAAAAGTTTAAAAAAAAAAAAAAAGATGCAAGGCTTGCCCTGCAATTTTCTTAAAATGTATTATAAAATTATGTTATTAAACAACATAGAGATTCCATATATAAAAATAAATGAATTCATTCACATTTATGTAATAGTTTAATACATAAAAGGTAGCCTTTAATACTAAGAAGATGTATTTCTCAAGAATCCATTAGAAAAACTGGTTAACATCCTCCAAAAAGGAACATTTAAATTTTAAAAACATTTATATATCAAAACGTGAAGATTATTAAAGCCGACTGGTACAATTGAAATTTTTCAATATATTTGACAGGCAACATTTATAATATAGAAAGAGCTCTTATAAATCAACAAGATGCATATATATATATATATGTGTGTATATATATATATCTTTTAAAAGATAAGAAGATGTAGAGAATAAGAAGAAACTAGAAATATCCAAAACTGGACTAAGAATATGAAGAGGGGATATACAAATGGTTAGTAAATGTACAAAATATTTAACCTCACTAATAATTAAATAAATAAAAATGAAAAAGACAATTAGATAGCATTACTTGCCTCTTCTCCAACAAAGATGCATGTTATGGCCTAAATTGTGTCCTACCCTGCAAATTCGTAGGCTGAAGCCCTAACCCCCAGTTTCTCCGAATGTGACTGTATTTGAAGATAGGAACTTTAAAGAAGTGGTCAAGTTAAAATGAGGCCATTGAGGTAGGGCCCTAATTCAATTTGGCTGGTGTTTATACAAGAAGAGGAAATTTGGAGACACAGAGAGACACCTGGCACATTCATGCACTGAGGGACCATGTGAACAGCAAGAAGACAGCCATCTGCAAGACAAGGAGACAGGGCTGGGAAGAAGCCAAACCTGCTGACACCTTGATGCTAGACTTTTATTGTCTAGAACTGTGAGAAGATAAATTTCTGTGCCTGCCAGTGGTATCTTCTTATGGCAGACCTAGCAAACTAACATAAAAGATAACAATAAATGGTCATATCCATTGGGCCTAAGTGCAATACTGGTGAGAGTGTAAGCTGATACCATCATTCTAAAGGGCAACCTGCAACATAGAGCAAAGCTTCCTAGCGCTGAGATGCTTCTCCCCACAAATTCTTAAACGCCTTGGGAAGTTTATCGTAGGAAAACCACAAGGATCTATAGAAAATATATGCATGAGGAAGTTCATAATAGCAAAAGTATATATATGTATTTTAAAGGTAATATATACAGGCTCATCAAAAGAGTATATATAAATAATGCTACTACAGAATGGCATCATTTTAAAAAGCATGTCATAGAAGAATACTAAGTAATGTGGGGAAATACATATATTGTTGAGTGAAATACTCAAATCACACACAATATTTACTAAATGATTATAATATTTTTTACTTATAATATTATTGCTCTATATAAGCAAGCATATTCATGACGTGTAAAAATGCTGATAATTGTCTCTGGGTGATAAAGTTATAGATCTAAATTCAATTTTTGTATTTTAATATTTTGATAAATTAATCATGTATTAATTTTGTCATTATTCTTTCAGGTACCCAGCTATAAGGAAGACTACAAGGTAGATGCTCTTAACATTTCACTTAACCTTATGAAGACAGAAAAATGAAAATTTACAGTAACACTGAAACCCAAGTAACAGAAATAAAATATCAGAAATAAGGTATAAAAGTATGTATCAGGGCTGGACACAGTGGCTCACACCTGTAATCCCAGCACTTTGGGAGGTCAAGGTGGGAGGATCATTTGAGCTCAGGAGTTTGAGACAACCCTGGGCAGCATAGCAAGATCTCATCTCTAAAAAGAAAAATGAAAAAGTATATATAGGGAGTCTGAGATGGGAGGATCCCTTGAGTCCAGGAGTTTGAGGCTGCAGTGAGCTATGATTGTGCCACTGCACTCCAGCCCAGGCAACAGAAAAAGACCTTATCTTTAAAAAAGTAAAATAAAACCAAAAAAGTATATATAAAGTCAAGGAAATATCAGAAATAAAGTATCAGAAATAAAATACAATTAGATAATTTCCTACAACTTAGAAGGCCAATAAAGCTCTATTTAATTGTGGCCTACCCCTGCTTTGCTCACCTAAAAGTAAAAATATCCTTTCTTTTTCTTTCTCCCTCTCTCTGCCTCTGCCTACTTCCTATTTCAGAAATCAAGGTTCACATGAAACAGAAAACGATTTCTCTATCAGTTTGGAATCACTTTATATAGCAGGCCTTCAGTTTATTACCTATTATTCCATGAATAATTCAATATATTCTCTGAATAACATAAAGTTAGACTCTAACCTATTAATAAAAGTAAAAACATCAGTGTATGTTAAAACTAAAGTATATGAAAAATCACTCTTCTGGGTCAAGTAGGAATGACACACTACTTAGATAACTGAAGTGGGATGTGGTCAAAACTATATTCAGGGGAAAAGTTGTATTTTTACAAGCTTTTATTATTAAATAAGAAAGAACAGAAACAACGAAAGTAAATATTTAATTCTAGAATCTAAAGGGAAAAATCAATGAAAATTTTAAGGAAAGCAAGAAATGAAAGAGCAAAAAGGTAAGAACAGAGGCTAGTGAAACATCTAAAATTTTTAAAAAGCTAAGAGATAAAGCACCAGTGTAAAATATTAGGAATGCAAATTTATTTACAAAAGAGTTAAAATGTAAACAGAATGTTACGTACAACTTGATGGTAAAACGATGAGAAATGTATAAGAAATTGATTAATTTATAGGAAAACACAAAACTAGCTTAAGAAGTCAAATAAATTGAGTAATAATATATGATTATCAATCTAATTATTGTAGAAACTGAGATGTGTATTTAGAACAGTCTCAAAATAAACTTAAACTCCTCAGTCTCACCAATTTTCCATTTCTAGGCAATCACCAAATTGTGCTGATTCTACTTTCTGGATCTCTAACATGCCCCCTTCCCTCTACCCTGCTGTCAACACCACTGCTTTATTTCAAGGTCTCATTACTTACTTAAGTACAGAGTTCCTATTTCTCCAAACCCAGCACCTAACAAAAGGCCTGGAATTGTAGAGGGAGTGGAAAAAGTTTGTTGAAAGTTTGAAGAAACACAATGAAGCTGTTATAAACCATTCATAAAATATAGGTAAAATTATGGCAGTCCTCTGGTATGGTGAATTTAATTGACAAATGCATACCACTTGTGAAATTCTCTTACCAGAGATAACAAAGAAGGATAATAGTGTGTCCATCTCACTGTGAGTCAAAGAATCTTTACAATGCATAAACAAAAAGGATGGGGTGGGACACGCTCTAAGGAGGTAGCAGGGTACATAATGTTCTCATTTCCCTATATGTACTTTGAGGTAACAGACTTTGCCTTTTGTTTCTTCCATAACCACCAGTGCCTTAACTACAGATGGTATACATAAAGAAGTACACGCTCTTCTAAATGTGTTTTAGGTTATGTCTCCTCTATCCTACTTAAAGTGGTTAGCCATTTCACCTCTCTATAACATCATCAAAATTTTGATGATGAGATTATTTTCATCAACATACTATTATGTAATTTTTCTAAACACACACACATACACACACACACACACCACTTTCTCTTGCCCCTTATTCCACTTTCCCACTAACAACTATCTTAAATCTTTGCCTTAAAACTCCTTGAAAGAGTCCTGTTTACTTTCTGTTTCCTATTCCTCCTCTTCCATTTCCCCCAAGGCACATCTAGCAGGCATTCTCTCCTGCCACTCCAACAGAGCGCTTTCCCTGAGGTGACCTATGACCTCCATGGTGCTAGATCTAATGGTAAATTCTTTGTCTGAATTTTAGAGTGACTAATCGGCAGGCTTTGACACAGTTGAGCCCCTCCTCTCTTAGCTTCCAAGACAACACCCCTTTGCTTTTCCTCCTGCCTTACAAGATCTTCCTTCTCAGTCTCCTTTCTGTTCCTTCTCTTCTCCTTGTTTCATAATGGTGGGTTGGTCCAGGGCACACGCACCTCTCCTTTACCTATGCTAACTCTGGTATCTCATCCAATCTCACAGTTTTAAACACCTGTTAGAATCCTAAATTTGATTCTTCAGCACAGGTTTCTCTCTTCAACTCCAGATTTATACACAAAACTACCTACTTCGCATTTCCCCTTGGATTTCTAATAGACACGTCAAATTCACCATAAACAAAAATGAACTCCTGGCCTTTCCCATCAAACACGCTTTATTATAGCCTTCCTCCCCTCAATTGAGGGTAATCTCATCCTGACAGTTACTCAGGCCAAAATCTTGGATTATTTCTTAATTATCTTAATCACACTCTCCACAACTATTCTATTTTCAAATCCTGTGGACTCTCCTTCCAACACCTATCCCAAATCAGACAATTTGTGCCATCTCTACAGCTCAGTTTAAGCCACCACGGTCTTTCACATAGATTACTGCAACATTCTCTGACCAGATCTCCCTTCCTCACCCTTCCAGTCTACTCTCAACACAGCATCTGGAGTGATGATCTCTCAGGATGCTTTATGGTTTCCATTTCACTCAGTAAAATCTAAAGCCCTAAAACAGCCTCAAGGTCCCATAGGATCTGCCTAGCCCCATTATCCCTGTGACATCAAGACTACTACTTTCCCCTTTGCTCACTCCTTATTCATCAGAAATGTGTCACTTCACCACCATTTGCTTCCAGGGAGTCTGAGAAATCAAGCTTGTTAGCTGGGCACATTGCCACCCCAACAAAAGAGGGAGAAGGGGAGGAATAAGTATTATCAAGGCAACTGGCAGTGACTGTCACACACCCATGATTATTTTAGTTTGCAAGAAGGGAAGCAAAGTCTCAGGTAAGTTAGGTTACTTTCCAGAAAAGTTTCCTAGACAGTAACTTAGTTAGAAAATGGTGAACTGAAATTCAAATCCAAGTTTGTCTGACTGCACATCCCTTTATTTTTCTATTACATCAAGCACCCTCCCTCCTTTAATAGAAAATTACCAGCCTTTGAATGATTTTGAGCAGAGGATTTGTTCTTTCAAACTGCCTAGCCCAAAATAGTTATCTCATAAATGTTCTTGAGAATGATTAAAAATTATATTTCCAGATTGACATTTCAATCTGGAATTGTGCCACCAGTGCTAGAATGGATTAGAAAGAAAGAAAGAAAGAAAGAAAGAAAGAAAGAAAGAAAGAAAGAAAGAAAGAAAGAAAGAAAGAAAAAAGAAACTTGAAGATGGTCAAATAGGAATAGGTTCAGTCTGCAGCTCCCAGCAAGATCAAGGCAGAAGGCAGGTGATTTCTCCATTTCCAACTGAGGTACCCAGTTCATCTCATTGGGACTGGTTAGACAGTGGGTGCAGCCCACAGAGGGCTAGCCAAAGCAGAGTGGGGCAGTGCCTCACCCAGGAAGTGCAAGGGTCAAGGAACTCCCTCCCCAATCCAAGGGAAGCCATGAGGGACTGTCCTCTCTGGTCCAGATACTACCCTTTACCACGGTCTTCACGACCAGGAGATCCCTTCGGGTGCCTATGCCACCAGGTCCCTGGGTTTCAAGCACAAAACTGGGAGGCCATTTGGGCAGAGACTGAGCTAGCTGCAGGAGGTTTTTTTTTATACCCCAGTGGCGCCTGAAATGCCAGCAAGATAGAACCACTCACTCCCCTGGAAAGGGGGCTGAAGCCAGGGAGCCAAGTGGTCTAGCTCAGCAGATACTGCCCCCACAGAATCCAGCAAGCTAAGATCCACTGCCCTGAAATTCTTGCTGCCAGCACAACAGTCTAAAGTTAACCTGGGATGCTCTAGCTTGGTGGGGGAAGGGGCATCCGCCATTACTGAGGCTTGAGTAGGTGGTTTTCCCCTCACAGTGTAAACAAAGGCGCCAGGAAGTTCAAACTGAATGGAGCCCATTGCGGCTAGGAAACGCTGCTGTAGCCAGACTGCCTCTCTAAATTCCTCCACTCTAGGCAGGGCATCTGTGAAAGAAAGGCAGCAGCCGCAGTAAGGGACTGATAGACAAAACACCCATCTCCCTGGGACACAGCACCTGGGGGAAGGGGTAGCTGTGGACACAGCTTCAGCAGACTTAAATGTTCCTGCCTGCTGGCTCTGAAGAGAGTAGCAGATCTCCCAGCACAGTGCTTGAGCTCTACTAACAGACAGATTGCCTCCTCAAGAGGGCCCCCGATCCCCGTGCCTCCTGACTGGGAGATACCTCCCAGCAGGGGTCAACAGACACCTCACACAGGAGAGCTCTGGCTGGCATCTGGTGCATGCCCCTCTGGGATGAAGCTTCCAGAGGAAGGAACAGGCAGTAATCTTTGCTGTTCTGCAGCTTCTGCAGGTGATACACAGGCAAACAGGGTCTGGAGTGGACCTCCAGCAACTCCAGCAGATGGGCCTGACTGTTACAAGGAAAACTAAAAAAACAGAGAGGAATAGCATCAACATCAACAAAAGAACATCCACACAGAATCCCCATCCAAAGATCACCAAAATCAAAGACTAAATGTAGATACATCCACGAAGATAAGGAAAAAACCAGCACAAAAAGGCTAAAAATTCCAAAAACCAGAACACCTGTTCTCCTCCAAAGGATCACAACTCCTCTCCAGCAAGAGAATAAAACTGGATGGAGAATGAGTTTGACAAATTGACAGAAGTAAGCTTCAGAAAGTGGGTAATAGCAAACTCCTCCAAGGTAAAGGAGCATGTTCTAACCCAACAAAAGGAAGCCAAGAACGTTGAAAAAAGGTTAGAGGAATTGCTAACTAGAATAACCAGTTTAGAGGAGAACATAAGTGACCTGATGGAGCTGAAAAACACAGCATAAGAACTTTGTGAAGCATACACAAGTATCAATAGCTGAATTGATCAAGCAGAAGAAAGGATATCAGAGACTGAAGATCAACTTAATGAAATAAAGCATGAAGACAAGATTAGAGAAAAGAATGAAAAGGAATGAACAAAACCTAAAAGAAATAAGAGAGTGTGTGAAAAGACTAAATCTATATTTGACCGGTGTACCTGAAAATGATGGGGATAATGGAACCAAGTTGGAAAACACTCTTCAGGATATTATCCAGGAGAACATCCCCAACATAGCAAGACAGGCCAATGTTCAAATTCAGGAAATGCAGTGAACACTTCAAAGGTATTCCCCAAGAAGAGCAACTGGAAAACAATAATCATCAGATTCACCAAGGTGAAATGAAGAAAAAAATATATATATATTAAGGGCAGCCAGAGAGAAAGGTTGGGTTACCCACAAAGGGAAGCCCATCAGACTAACAGTGGATTTCCTTGCAGAAACCCTACAAGCCAGAAGAGAGTGGGGGCCAATATTCAACATTCTTAAAGAAAAGAATTTTCAACCCAGAATTGTATATCCAGCCAAACTAAGCTTCATAAGCAAAGGAGAAATAAAATCCTTTACAGACAAGCAAATGCTGAGAGATTTTGTCACCACCAGGCCTGCCTTACAAGAGCTATTGAAAGAAGCACTAAACATGGAAAGAAACAATTGGTAGCAGCCACTGCAAAAACATACCAAATTGTAAAGACCATGGACCTTGAAGAAACTGCATCAACTAATAGGCAAAATAACCAACTAGCATCATAAGATAGGATCAAATTCACACATAATAATATGAACCTTAAATGTAAATGGGCTAAATGCCCCAAATAAAAGACACAGACTGGCAAATTGGATAAAGAGTAAAGACCCATCGGTATGCTATATTCAGGAGACCCATCTAACGTGCAAAAACACGCATAGGTTCAAAATAAAGGGAGGGAGGAATATCTACCAAGCAAATGGAACGCAAAAAAGACCAGGGTTTGCAATCCTATTCTCTGATAAAACAGACTTTAAACCTACAAAGATAAAAAAAAGACAAAGAAGGGCATTACATAATAGTAAAGGGATCAAAGCAACAAGAATAGCTAAATATCCTAAATATATATGTACCCAATACAGGAGCACCCAGATTCATAAAGCAAGTTCTTAGAGACCTACAAAGAGACTTACACTCCCACACAACAATGGAGACTTTAACAGCCCACTGTCAATGAAATAAAGCGATTTATTAGATCAATGAGACAGAAAATTAACAAGGATTTCAGGACTTGAACTCAGCTCTGGACCAAGTGGACCTAATAGACATCTACAGAGCTCTCCACCCCAAATAAACAGAATATACATTCTTGTCAGCACCACATTGCACTTAATTCTAAAACTGACCACATAATTGGAAGTAAAAAACTCCTCAGCAAATGCAAAAGAAAGGAAATCATAACAAACAGTCTCTCAGACCACAGTGCAATCAAGGTAGAACTCAAGATTAAGAAACTCACTCAAAACCGTGCAACTACATGAAAACTGAACAACCTGCTCCTGAATTACTACTGAGTAAATAATGAAATTAATGCAGAAATAAATAAGTTCTTTGAAACCAATAAGAACAAAGACACAATGTGCCAGAATCTCTGGGTCACAGTGAAAGCAGTGTTTATAGGGAAATTTATAGCACTACATGCCCACAGCAGAAAGTGGGAAAGATCTAAAATCAACACCCTAACATCACAATTAAAAGGAGTAGAGAAGCAAGAGCAAACAAATTCAAAAGCTAGCAGAAGACAAGAAATAACTAAGATCAGAGCAGAAATGAAGGAGATGGAGACACGAAAAACCCTTCAAAAAAATGAATGCATCCAGAAGCTGGTATTTTGAAAAGATCAACAAAATAGATAGACCACTAGCCAAACCAATAAAAAAGAAAAGAAAGAAGAATCAAATAGACAGAATAAAAAATGATAAAGGGAATATTGCCACTGATCCCACAGAAATACAAACTACCATCAGAGAATACTATAAACACCACTACGCAAATAAACTAGAAAATCTAAAAGAAATGGATAAATTCCTGGACACATACACCCTACCAAGACTAAACCAGGAAGCAGTCGACTCTCCAAATAGACCAATAACAAGTTCTGAAACTAAGGCAGTAATTAATAGCCTACTAACCAAAAAAAGCCCAACACCAGACGGATTCACAGCCAAATTCTACCAGAGTTACAAAGAGTAGCTGGTACCGTTCCTTCCAAAATTATTCCAAACAACAGAAAAAGAAGGACTCCTCCTTAACTCATTTCATGAGGCCAGCATCATCCTGATACCAACGCCTGGCAGAGACACAACAAAAAAAGAAAATTTAAGGCCAATATCCCCGATGAGCATTGATGTGAAATTCCTCAATACAATACTGGCAAACCGAATCCAGCAGCACATCAAAAAGCTTATCCACCATGATCAAGTGGGCTTCATCCCTGGGATGCAAGGCTGGTTCAACATATGCAAATCAATAAATGTAATCCAACACATAAACAGAACCAATGACAAAAAACACATGATTATCTCAATAGATGCAGAAAAGGCCTTCAACAAAATTCAACGCCCCTTCATGCTAAAAAAAAAACCTCTCAATAAACTAGGTATTGATGGAACGTATCTCAAAATAATAAGAGCAATATATGAAAAACCCACAGTCAATATCATACTGAATAAACAAAAGCTGGAAGCCTTCCCTTTGAAAACTGGCACATGACAAGGATGCTCTCTCTGACCACTCCTGTTCAACATAGTATTGGAAGCTCTGGCCAGGGCAATCAGGCAAGAGAAAGAAATAAAGGATCTTCAAATAGGAAAAGAAGAAGTCAAATTGACTCTGTTTGCAGATGACATGACTGTATAGTTAGAAAACTCTATCATCTCAGCCCAAAATCTCCTTAAGCTGATAAGCAACTTCAGCAAAGTCTCAGGATACAAAATCAATGTGCAAAAATAACAAGCATTCCTATACACCAATAATAGACAAATAGAGAGCCAAATCATGAGTGAACTCCCATTCACAATTGCTACAAAGTGAATAAAATACCTAGAAATCCAACTTACAAGGGGATGTGAAGGACCTCTTTAAAGAGAACTGCAAACTACTGCTCAAGGAAATAAGAGAGGACACAAACAAATGGAAAAACATTCCATGCTCATGGACAGGAAAAATCAATATTGTGAAAATGACCACACTGCCCAAAGTAATTTAAGATTCAATGCTATCCCCATCAAGCTACCATTGACTTTCGTCACAGAATTAGAAAAAAACTACCTTAAATTTCATATGGAACCAAAAAAGAGCCCATATAGCCAAGACAATCGTAAGCAAAAAGAACAAAGCTGGAGGCATCATGCTACCTGACTTCAAGCTATACTACAAGGCTACCGTAACCAAAACAGCATGGTGCTGGCACCAAAACAGATATATAGACCAGTGGAACAGAACAGAGGCCTCAGAAATAACACCACATATCTACAACCATCTGATCTTTGACAAATCTGACAAAAACAAGCTATGAGGAAAGAATTCCTTAAGGGGAACATCACACACCGGGGCCTATTGTGAGGAGGGGGGAGGGGGGAAGGGGGACGGATAGCATTAGGAGATATATCTAATGTAAATGATGAGTTAATGGGTGCAGCGCACCAACATGGCACATGTATACATATGTAACAAACCTGCACGTTGTGCACATGTACCCTAGAACTTAAAGTATGATAGTAATAAAAAATAAATAAATAAATAAATAAATAAATAAATAAATAAATAAATATTAGATTTCAGGAATGTGAAGAGAGTCAGACCAGAGCTCCCAGTCAGGTTTCTAAATGTAATGGTGTTTTTTGCTGTTCTGTAGCAAAATAAGAATAGGACAATGTAATATATTTTTCATGAAGCTAAATTGATACAATATAAATAATTATTCCGTATTCTGAGATTGTTTGTAGAGTTTGTGATGTTAAAATATCTTTTGCTTTGAAATGATGCTAATACTAGGTCTGGTCTACTAGTATAAAAAGTTGATATTGGTCCCTGAAACAAAAAGTCTGAGATTCATATCCTTTAGAAAATCAATTCCTGACAACTCAGAGATTTGTTCCTCTTCCTAAGCAGAGCCAAAATATCATTGTTCTATGGCATTTTCTTATATCTTTCTCTACCTATATTTAAGAATCTGGATGGGTATCCTATCTATACCTCTGGCACCCCTAGGCAAAGGAAATAAAAGCAGAAGAATCAAGTAAAATAAAAGCAAAGAAAAAAAAATGCTGTTGGGAAAACTGGCTAGCTACATGCAGAAAACTAAAACTGGACCCCTTCCTTACACCCTCTACAAAAATTAACCCAAGATGGATTAAAGACTTAAACGTAAGACCTAAAACCATAAAAACCCTAGAAGAAAACCTAGGCAATACCAATCAGGGCATAGACATGGGCAAAGACTTCATGACTAAAACACCAAAAGCAATGGCAACAAAAGCCAAAATTGACAAATGAAATCTAATTAAAGAGCTCCTCCACAGCAAAAGAAATCATCATCAAAGTGAACAGGCAACCTAGAGAATGGGAGAAAATTTTGCAATCTATCCATCTGACAAACAGCTAATATCCAGAATCTACATGGAACTTAAAAAAATTTACAAGAAAAAAACAAACAGCCCCATCAAAAAGTGGGCAAAGGATAAGAATAGACACTTCTCAAAAGAAGACATTTATGCTTCCAACAAACATATGAAAAAAAGCTCATCATCACTGGTCATTAGAGAAATGCACATCAAAACCACAATGAGATATCATCTCATGCCAGTTAGAATGGCAATCATTAAAAAGTCAGGAAACAACAGATGCTGGAGAGGATGTGGAGAAATAGAAACACTTTTACACTGTTGGTGGGAGTATAAATTAGTTCAACCATTGTGGAAGGCAGTGTGGCAATTCCTCAAGGATCTAGAACCAGAAATACATTTTGACCCAGCAATTCCATTCCTGGGTATATACCCAAAGGACTATCAATCATTCTACTATAGAGACACATGCACACATATGTTTATTGCAGCACTATTTACAATAGCAAAGACTTGGAACCAGCCCAAATGCCCATCAATGATAGACTGGATAAAGAAAATGTGGCACATATATACCATGGAATACTATGCAGCCATAAAAAAGGATGAGTTCATTTCCTTCTCCAGGACATGGATAAAGCTGGAAACCATTATTCTCAGCAAACTAACACAGGAACAGAAAACCAAACACCACATGTTCTCACTCACAAGTGGGAGTTGAACAGTGAGAACATATGGACCCACGGAGAGGAATGTCACACACTGGGGGCTGTCAGCAGTGGGGGGCTAGGGGAGGAATATAATTAGGAGAAATACCTAATGTAGATGATGAGTTGATGGGTGAAGCAAACCGCCATGGCATGTGTATACCTATGTAATAAGCCTGTACGATCTACACATATATCCCAGAACTTAAAGTATAATAATCATTTTTTTAAAAAAAGAATCAAGCCTCAGAATCTTCCTTTTTATAAATACTCCAGGTGATTCCTATGCACAGTAAAGATTGGCACCTACTACTCTGTTGCCAATCCTGATGTTAGGCTAAAATTCAGATTTAGGGGACAAAGCCCAAGACTCTAGTACCTAGCATCAAGCCATCCTGTCAATATTCTGGCCCTGACTTCGCACGCTGAGTCTGACAATGGGCTTCTGCCTTTTCATTAAATATGGTTTCCATCTGTGTATCTGTGTCCCAGTTCAAATAATTGGGATTTTGCCTTATTTTTTAGTGATTCCCTGACTGGAACCTGCCTAAAATTCTGGCCCCTTTCAGAAGGTCAGTTCTACGGTTTCCTGCCTGGGCCTCTGTCCCTGAACTGTTCTTTGGTTGGAGTCTGCTTAATGACCGGTTTCCCTGATGTTGTCTACCTGCCTTTCCTGTCTGAAACTGAAAATCCCTGTCCCTGGATTTTCCTTTGCTGTGTGCCCTCACCTATTGGACTCATCGGTGTATTTTTCTCCTTCCCAAAAATCAAGACTACGCTTTGCCGCCTGTCACCAGAGCCCTCACATGGAACAAACTGGGTGAACTTATCTTTACATCCACCTGGTTTTGTGTCCCCCAAACCCTCCATGACCTTAATGCATGGGTTGAGTTTTTTCTGCCTGCTCATCCTATTACAGTCACTTGGGCCACTTCCAGCTATGTCTCAAAATATGACAAGATACAACCAATCTAAGGTAACTTTCAGCTAGAGTTCTTTAACACTCTGACTTCAGAGTCACAATTTGCCAAGCAAATTTAATGTCATCCAAGTTTCCATGATGGAATTTGTATCATGTTTCTTTAGAATATTTTTCAAGTAAACTGTAGAACGAGCATGCATATATATATATATGTTTTTGGCTGTGTGAGCTGGTATCATGGTGTGAGCTGGTAGGAAAGCACATAGAGAAGTGTAGCAAGAAAGAGATTTATTAATGAGTTCTCCCACATCCCTCCAGGATGGAAGAGACAAAGGTACTGGAAAGGTAAAAAAAAGAATGAAGAAAAGACAAGCCACACAAATTGGTGCCTCAGGGAGTTTTGGTGGAGAATAAAAAGTAGGGTAACCAACTATCCAAGTTTATCTGGCACAGAAGAGTCTCCTGGGACATGGGACTCTCAGGGCTCAAGCTGGAAAAGTCCCTGGCAAGCCCCAGTGAATTGGTTACTAGAACCTGAAATTGTTCAGAGTTTTGCTGAATCAAAGATTAAGGATGTGAAAGAATTGTACAGAAAAGAAAAGAAAGACTTTCTTTAATGTATCTTGTGAAAATATGAAAATATCAGAAATATTTTTATTATTCTTGATTGGTGGGCTGTACTTTGTTGAATGCAACTTTGTCCAGGGACTTTTGTGCTAGCCACATATATATTAATGAAAGACAATAATATTGTCAAATACTTATTGGGAACTTAATATACCATCCACAGATTGAAGTGCTTTGCACAGAACATCTCAATTGTCCTCAAGGCAAACTTAGTAGATAAGTACTGTTATTAGTTACATTTTACAGATAAGGAAATAAAGGCAGGCATTTTAGGCAGTTTTTCCTAGAAGAAATCTTGATACAAAATTGACATGTGACAGATGATTAAAGGACTTTCAACTACATTTCAACAATGTAGAAGTAGTCAGGGTACATGGGTTAGCTGGTCATGTGGTATCACTGAAATATTTGCATACTTCCACATGCCTGGGTCACATATTCTGACAAACTTTAGGTTCCAGACATGAAGGCCACTGCAGAAGAAATGTTTATTAAAGTAAATGCTTATTAAAGTAAAAAGATTGAAGCATATGAGCCATTTTCTTTTTCAGTTGAATATTCAGGTCAGTGAAAATGCAAAGGCATTTTAGGTCACAGGAAACCACCTGGGATGCGTCAGCAGCTCATGTGTAGATTAACCCTGGGACAAGAGGGAGAGGAGAGGGCCTTGTCAGGTTCGGGATGACACTATAGAACATATATGTTTTCAATTTGATCTTCCCTTCATAAAGCTAACATTCATAACATGTCAGGCACTGTACATAACCTATCACCTCTTTCAATCCTCACCACCATCTTATAAAATGTAGTTACTGCAAGTTTAAGCTTACAGATAAGGAAATAGAGGTACAGAGAGATTAAATAACTTGGCAAGGTCACAAGGCTAGCAAATGGTAAAGCCAAGATCTGAACCCAGGCTTTATCCATTTAGTTACCTCAATTTCCTACTGTAATGTATACGGACTGTGAGAATGTTAAACTTGCAGGAAAACATAGCAACCATTTAGTTAGCCTAACTTCCTCATTGTATTAGTAGGAACTAAAGCTCCAAGGATTGTAAGAGATTTGGGAAGACAGTGTGTATACCAGAAGGAGCAAGGTATTTCAATACAAATAACTTGGATTGGATCAGCAGTTTTACAACCTATTAACTCTCTGATTTGTACAGATTATTTAACCTTTCTATACCTCAATTCTGTCATTTGTAAAATGAAGGTAATAATATCTACTTACAAGGGATATTTTAAGATTAAATTAGACAATGTATGCAAAGCATTTAGTAGAGTTTCTCACATATAGTAAGGGATCAATAGACGAAATTGGTATTAGATTTATTAATGACATTTAATATTAATAACAATATTATTATTGCATAACTACCTAGTAATTATTATTACTACTACTACAACTACTATTACATCATCATCATGATCACCATCATATCAGCTTACAGAGCAGTCAATTGCAAAAGCAGGCTTAAAATCTGGTTGCCTAACTCATCATGATGACATATTTTCTTCTCTATTATAAAAACAACATGAAAACTTCAAACCAAGAAAGCATTTAATAAAGACCCTTGGCATTCAGAAGGTTATTCGTAACATGGCCACAAAATTGCAGATAAGAATGCAAAACAATTTAAATGGCATAGAGTACAAAGAAGCAAATTCAATGCCATGCAATCTTGGGCGCTAATGATGTTTCTCTAGAATATTTTCCAAGTAAAATATAGAACAATTATATGTATATGTATTGGGTTTTGGCTTTATTCTTTATTTCTTTTGGCTTCTGGATGTGCACTATGAACACATGGAAGATGGTCAGTCCTTCTGGTTTTGTAGCATGGATTTGAGAATATAAAAACAGAGGCTCCACAAGCTAACCCAACAGTGGTCTAACTCTATGGAGATATCCTTCTGTACAAGCCAACAAAATGACAGAACTGAAGCAATTTGGTTTTCTGAGTACTGAGGCAGCACTTCAACAAACTATCTTGCCTCTTTCTTCTCCCCTACTTGACCAAGTGAAATGTTATGAACATTTGCTCCCATGTGTAAACTTCTCTATTAAGAATTCAGGGAAGAACAGCTTACAACACACTCTTTGTCATATACAAACTCTTCCTCATAGTCATTTTTATTACATAAGTAACATACACTATTAGTATGAAAAATTAGAAAAAATAAGCTGAAATAAGAAAATTAAAATCAATAATCCCACAATATGAAATAACTATTGTTAATATTTTGTTATATATATTTGCTTTTTCTAAGCATATAAAAATTCATACATAGGTAAATATACCAAATTCTAAAGATGCATTATATATAATCCTTTTTCCCATAGCTAAATAAAATTTAAAATTTCTGTATTATACACAATAATTATATCCCATATCATGGTTTTAAATAGTTGCCTGACCTTCCATTATATAGATGTACCATAACTTATTAGTCAGGCCTCTATTAATCGACAGTAGAGTGGCTTCCAATCTTCTTGCTGTTATAAACAACTCGTTCTTATAAATACACTTGTTTAGAAACCTTAGTACACTTGTTTAGTATTTCCTTAGAAATAAAGAATTCCCAGAAATGGAATTACCAAGTCAGGGACTGCAAACTTTTAAAACTTAACATGTACTTTGTATTAAGTAATAGGTATGTATTTGTAATATGTATGCATACATCTTGCCATATTTATCTTCAAAACCAGGTACTGATTTTCACTCCCAGCAGTGGGTAAAACGAGCCTGCCCCACTGCCCTTTATGGTTGAGTGAGCCAGCAACTTGCCTGGGCAGTCATGGCTTCCCACAGAAAAAGTCTATGAAGGCCCTCTACTAGTGCCACCTTTGTGACACAAGGCAAAGACAAGAGACAACACCCAGCTGTCTCATGGATTGGCTAACAGCCGCTGACAACACCCACATGTACTGTGATATCAGAGGCTAGCAAAGGAAAATATCCAAAAATAACAAAGCAACTGAGAATCGCTGGACAATGTCAGAGAGAAAATTATGATTTTTAAATGCATTTGTTTTTCCTTTAACAAATAGGGCAGGGAAAAAAAGGAGCCATCCACATTCAGCAAATAAGAAGACTTGCTCTGAAAAACATTGAAAAAGAGAGAGGAAAGGGAATTATTACAGATTTGGAAAACCTGTGGCAAATTTCCGGGCCAGTAAGAGTGGAATATTAGAATGTCCAAAGGGTGAAACAAAGCAAAACAAAAAAGCCTACTTTCTCCTGTGCCTGGGTAGCATTTTCAATCATTTCCGACCAGCCAATATACAAACTGAAACTTAAATGTCTCTGTGAATGTAAGCAAGGGCAAAGCAGCAGAATGAGCTAGAACACCCTTTCTGCCTCTGCTGGCTTTGCACTGAAGGCAGCTAGTGCCTGCCTCTAACTGGGTCACTCTATCCTTTCCTGAAGCCCACAGAGCTGAAAGGGAAGACTCAGTGAAGGCAGAGCTGAGGAGACACCAGATGTGTATACCATAGGTGAGGATGTAGGTGGAGAGGAGGCAATGAAGTGCAACATACGCTTGGGGCAACAAATAAAGTACTGTCTTCTACATTGCAGGTCATGAGAGAGGAATTTCTTAATTATCTTACAGATAGTTGCATGGTGCCTACTGCAGGATTCCCCAGGAGTAACTCATTTAAAGCTATGACAAATCATCCCTGTTTTCCAATGGGGAAACTGAGGCATGCCAAGATTAAATCTTTTGCCCAAGATAATATAGCTGATAAGTGGAAGAGCTGAGATTCAAACCTAAGGAGCCTGGTTCTAAAATCCACACTCTTCACTGCATTGGTACACTATCTCTCAGGCCACAGTTACAGAGACAATGTAGGACTGAAGGCCTGAAGACTAAGGTTCAAGTCCGTGGTCCACCTCCAATTATCAGCTCTAAACTACCTTGGGTAAGTCACATAATTTCTCTAAGCCTCAGACTCCGCCTTGGAGAAACAGGCACAATCCAGAGATCAGCTTTGTCCTGATCCTCCCGCTCCAGCCCATGGCCCACACCCACCCGGATGCAGAACTCAACACATCTTTGAGTTCCCTGTCCCATTTTGTTTCTATTGAATTTCAGTCTGCAGTTTCACTCTCTACTCAAGCACCCACTTATTCCCACTAAAGCATGCTCATTATTCCCCCTTAAAGAATCCTTTGATGTAAAAACATTGGAACAGTGAAGCTTGTTTTTCCAAGCATTTTTTAGGTGACACAAAAGAGGGAGGGGAAATTCATCACACATTGCAGACAAAACTACTTTAAAATTCCCCATAAGTATCCCCATCAGTCCCTTCTCTCCATATTGTCAAGAAGAGGAAGGTACTCCCAATGCCATTTCTTTCAGTTCCCAAAACTGTTAACTGTATATTCTTTCGAATGTTTCCCTAGGCATATTAAAGTCTCACCTGTTTCTTATAAACTGGACATCACTTATTTATTTACAAATAATTTGACAGCTACGATGCACTAATTAGATCATGCATGTGAAAGTACCTCATACAAATGAAGTGATACATTAATAGAATATATCATTAATATTCACCTGCAAGATGTTACAAGTCAAATAACTTAAAATATTGACTTATCTAAACCTTTTCCTTTTTTAATAAAGTCTTGCTCTGTCACCCAGGCTGGAGTGCAGTGGCACCATCTAGGCTCACTGCAGCCTCCACCTCCCAGGTTCAAGTGATTCTCCTGCCTCAGCCTCCTGAATAGCTGGGACTATAGGTGCCCGCCACCAGGCCCGGCTAATTTTTGTATTTTTAGTAGAGATGGGGTTTCACCATGTTGACCAGGCTGGTCTCAAACTCCTGGCCTCAAGTAATCCACACACCTCAGCCTCTCAAAGTGCTGGGATTACAGGCATGAGCCACCGCACCCAGCCAGTTTATCTAAACTTATGATTGACAAGTGCATGACAGAGTTATTAGAAGGAACATTTCTATGCATTGGTGATTGATGCCAGTTAACACTCTCCCACAAACAATGCCTTCCTGGGAAGCTGCATCACAGCCAACACAGAGCTGATAAGATGAATCTATGAATCTGCATTCAAGCTCCTCTTTCTTAAAAATGCAAATAGGCCCTTCTCTCACAATTTTTTATTTAATCTTACTGGTCTTTCTCTTACTACTTTTTCTTACTTTACAAAAGTTTCAAATATATAGTCTATATTCACTGCCTCCTTTTTTTTTTTTTTCCTCAACACCTGCTTCCTCCTGTTCACCTAGGAATATGGACTTTCTCTCTCTCTCTCTCCAATGTCATAATGAAAGGTTGTGGACAACAATGTTTGTAAATCCACAAAAAACTCCCTGTCGTGAAATACAATGGCCATGTCATCTTCCTCATTCTCTGGTGTTCTTGACTAAATTTGACATTTTCAAGGAAACCTAGAGAAAAGTTTGTAGTAAGAGGAGTCCTCCTTAACAACAGACAAAACTAATCAATTTGTTCAATGATCTTTTATTAAAACAATCATAAAGGGAATGTATTTTAATTACTTGCTCTGCCAACTTAGGCAGCATCATGACATGAAGGTGCAGCTAGTCTGTGAAAATTCTTCTAAATTATGAGGCTCACATGTGAAAGAAACTTGATAGAAGTCTTCCCAAATTTGACAGCAACCCTAAAAATGTATGGCATTAACAGTAACAAGCTATAAATCTGAAACAAACTTTTCTACATTATTAATAATACATACATTTAAATCAGCCATGTTAGAGAAAAGACTGAATTCTTTGTGTATTCTCTTTATGAAAAAAATATTACAAAATTGTTGTCTTATGCAGAAGTGATAAAAAAAAGAACGTAGCCAAAAAGTAGGGTAAAAAGATAATATGGAATTTTGCAAGGCACTGTATTAATAAAAACCATTGTATTATTTTTCTGGAAGTTAAGGTATATAGGCATTTCTCCGATTTTATTAGTTGGCAACTTCTTGTGATTTCTTAATTGTAATATTTACCTTTTATATAATTTTATATTCATTATTTTATATTTTTAAGGAATGTATTCCAAATTGTGTAAGCTTCAGATCCTTCCAAACCTGCATCCTATTATACACTAGTTCTTCTATCATAGAAATATAGGCTATTAAGTCAAGTGCTCTCCTGAATGATAGAAGTGAGGTGTTATTATCAAACTCTTGTGAATAACAGGATTCCCTTCTCACTTCTGCCATCTTCCTGGACTCCCTACCATTTCTCTGTATATAAGTATACTTACAACCATGTAACATGCAGAGAATATAAAGATAAATAGATAATATTCCCACTTCGAGTAGATTAGAGCCCCATGAGGGGAAGAAGACATGTAAGTTAATAATTAAGCAACAATCTGATAACTGTTCTAAAGGAGTTAAGAGCACAGAAGGTGAGAAATTGACTGTACCTTAGGAATTCGGGAAATGTGTCACAATAAAGTTAAGAGCTAACCTGGGCATAAAGAAATAAGAGGGAGTATGCCTGGCAGGGGAGGGAGACTGCATTCCTACGGGGAACATCGCAGGTTAATTTATGTGAGCAGAGCATCAAATCCAGTGCTATGATGCACCAATTAGATCATGGATGTGAAAGTACCTCATACAAATGAAAGTGATACATTAAATGAAACAATGCATTATTCTAAAGAACATAGTCCAATATGCTGTGCTGGCATACAAAGAACAAACAACAACAAGCCATTCCCCAAAAGGGAAGAATCACTAGCTTCTCCGAAGAATTCACAAGTAAGCTTATATGTTGCACCCTTTAATGTACCAAACATGTATAAATCTTGAAAACTGTGGCCTCAAGCCTTGGTTTCAAAGAAGCCTGAACACTGAATCCTCCAACACATTTTAGCTGTGTCATCTGGAACAACTGGGTAATTTTTACAGCCTCAGATTTTTCATCTGTAAAATGATCATATTAGTAGTTATATCAAAAATGTGTCCTGATGATTAGACCAGCCATGCATGGCATAAAATAAAGCTGGCCAAATGTTATTTGTTAATAAGCGAAGCTAACATATCCAAGTTTTTCTAATATTGAAGATAGATGAGAACTGCACATCTCTTTGTTACCCTGATAATTAAGGGGAGAGTCAGCACCTGTCAGCCAAAAACAATCAAGCTGAAGGCAGGAATGTTCTTTCAAATAGCCAGAGCATTCCAAAGAATGCCAGAAATGCTCTCACATTCTCTATCACATTCCTTTAAGCAAAAATTAATTTAAACAAACAGCCTAAGCATGCCATATCAGAAACGTACACACAGGAAAAAAGACCAAAAACTCAGTCCCAATGAAAAATAGCCATCTTGTAAGGAAATAAGCACACAATTCTGTATGCCAGAAGATATGTTGTCGAATATATTTCTACAGAAGCCAGTCTCTTCATGTTGAGGCTCAGTAGGAGCATCACCAGGCCGTGCTACTTCACAATCCTTAGCGGGGAACACTGTCTTAGACAATTGTCCCTGATGCATAGCTTGATCCTCTCCAGCCTTAATAGAGTGGACTCCTTGTTCAATGGTAAAATGTGCGCATTCTGAAGAAGGGACATCAACCTCCTCTATTTAATTAGAGACCGTTATGAAGAAGTGAACCATGTTATGCTTTAGTCCAGTAGGCTCTTAACCCTTACAAAACTGGGAAGGAGCAGATGATACATCCATATCTTCTCACAGTAAGCCTGCCTCTTGGTTTTTGTGACTGAGGATTCTGAGATGGTCAATATTTGCAGGATGGTCTGACAAATGGGGCTGTAATAGCAGCAATCTGTGAGCATGGGCGGGTTTGGGTTTGTAGTGTTGGTACTACAATGGTCCATAATCTAGAACCTGAAATATGTATCAATTTCCTAGGCATGTTACAATTATTTCTCCAGAGCACAAAAACACAAGGATTTATGCTACCAAAAGTGTTAGTAGTCAGACCTGACTCCCTGCTGGCCACGATCATATAAGAATGTACAAATGTGGAACACCTCTGAATTTCTACATTTCTTAGCTTTCTTTTAATTACTAATTTCACTTAATGTGCTGTGCCAGAAGATCATAACTACCCTGACCAACAGTTTTTAATAAGGCAAACAATAAGCCATGAACAGAGAAGGGCCACATTACTTATTGAAGAAGGATTTACATGAAATGAGGGCTGAATTGTTTAACTGGAAGGACCACCTCTACAGGTCTCCTTATATGAGACTATAATGAAAACCAACAGACATGAGAGCACAGGATACAGTCCTGAGCAGCCCTTCAGCCACACCTGCATATTTAACTACAACTTCTGAAGACAAGAAGCACTGGCAGACTTAACGGCTTCTTACTACCAAAGCGAACAATTAAATCTGGCCCTCTGAGAACAAGGGATCATAGAACATCTTTAGGGAAAATGTACTTTTTGTGGCCCATCAGAGGATCATTACATAGTGGCACTGAATTAAGCCTTGACTTAAGGTAACACGAGTATAGGAGAGAAAAGATTGCATTTAAGAATGTTGCTTTTAACGGGGGACTCGGAGAAAATGTACTTGATAATGGATGCCATTTGCTTGCATCCAACCACACACCTTTATCCTTTGTTGTCCCCCATCTCAATGGTGAAAAAGAAGTCCCCCAGAATGTTTTATTGAGGGAACTGTTAAGGGTTTCTACAATTTCCACAGCCAACTTATTCAGGGCTCCACTGCACCAGTCATGTGTGAATGAAGGGCAGTATTTGTGTTAATTTGCAGATTGCTGGGACACTTGACAGTCTGCCTTTATCCTCTCAGTTCTGGTGTCTCTCTCAGATTTGGGATATACCAACAGCCCATAGGATTTCATATTTCTCTGACTAGAAAAAGTTAGATATGATCATAGTAACACTTAAAGCAGTGTTTCCCAAGTAATAACTCTCAGAGAAAATGACAGTATGTATTTATACCCAGCAGTAATCAGACATGGTAGTGTGTCTAGAAGTAACTAGCTGGGGAAGGAGAGGAAAGTGAGGGTGGTGAGGGGGAGTAGGGGGCTCCAGCACCCTAAGTCATGCCCTGCCAGCCTGGGCTTCATGGATCAATATCGACCTACAACCAAGAACCCAGAACAGCATCTGCCAGGAAAACACTCCTTTAGTGGATATGGATGGTTCAAGCATTTCCTTGGGAACACAAGTAAGATTCTAACATCCTCCGTGGTATCATGAGCCTTTATGCGATGAAATAGGGGATTATGAGTCAATATTATTTAGTCTTATAAAGAGAAAGGGACCCACAGGATAGGTGCTCCAGTAATCTTCACTACTGCATTCATGTTTTAAATACCAACAAATACAAGAACCTAAGAATGCAAAATTGAGCTATACTACGCATTCGCAAATCAGATACAAACTCATTTACCCTCAACCTGAAAGAAGTCAGGGTGAACCTAACATTTAAAAGAAATGTATTAAATATCTACAATTCTTTTCTTCTTTTTCTTGTTTCATTTTTTTTTTCACTGTCATCTGTGATGTAGGTAAAAACAGAAGGTATTTAAAGTAGGCAAATATTCTGTGAATTTTCTTCGTCTAATCATCTTTAAAAATGTAAAAAGCAGTTGACTATGACGGTGTGGTGGAGACAGCAAGAATTAGTCCAAGATTGGATGATTTCCACAAAGAACTTGCAAGCTGGGATACATATATAACCACTTTCTGAGATGCTTACTCTAGTGGTTCAGATACTCTGACCTCAGTTAGACAGAACAGGCTGCATACCATCTTAGCAAGTTTGTAAACAAAAATATCTAAATGGCTTGGAAAGGAAATAACACTAACCATCTGAAACTGCTACTGATAGAAAGCAAGTGTAGAAGTTGAAGATCATATGAGTCACTTTAATAACCATCTTAATAATAACTTTGTCCAAAGCTGCTACTTGCAGCTCTTAAAATGATTAATAATTATTGTTATTCTCTGTGATGCAATCACCCACAGGATTATACACATGGTGAACCATGAAGAGAAAAGGTTTTAGAGTAAGGTCCTCAACCATATTGGTAAGCTTTCAATAAATCACCTATGGTGTGTGAGGCACTCTCTAAGGATATAGTGGCAAACAAGACCCAGAAGTCGAGTAGAATACCACTACCAAAGACTTCAATTGTATTTTCTTGCTGAGAAAAATGGGGTCCAGTGGACCTGTAGTCATTAAAAGTAACCATTTGTATATACTTCACAAAATTATATCAATACCTGTATGACAATCTCTCTCCAATATCTCCATGTTAGGAATCTATGATTCATTTACATTTTCTCACAGTAGTAATATTTTATATGATTCTGTAGAATATTGCTTTAATAGAACTACAGGTTGGGTTGAGAGCAAGATGACTTAATTGCATGATTACAGGGCCATCATTCACATAGCATTAATATGAATACTATCTGCTAGAGTTGGGTAGCAAGTGGACCCTGTAGGAAAAGAAAAGACGAAGAAAAGAGAGCAGAGAAAGTACAAAAGGAGTTACTAAAGAAACATCCTTCTAAGCAAATTTTCACTTATAAGATGTTTTATCAATGAGGGGTGTTAGGAAACAAAAAAGTACATGTTTAAAATGAGAATGATTGAGCCATTGATTTGAAAAGCAAAAGTCCACAATGAGAGAGAGAAAGTTTATAAGTACAGGAAAGACACTAGAGCTGCCTAGTTGTCACTCTAGGTTCCTTAATCAATTAAAATAAGAAAAGCTCCTCTTATCCCTAATGTTCTCCACCAAAGACCCAACAGGAGACAAAGCCTTAACCAAAGGACATTCACCAGAATTACCACCAAAATGGGCAGGAACTGAAGAGAGAAAAGATAGGAGAGGAGTATCAGTTAGAGGGAGAAGGAAGGCATCCAAACTAAAATACATTGGCTTGTTTTAGGTTCTGAAAAACATAAACAGTAAGAGACTTAATAGAATGATGGAGGAAAGCCAAGTCCTCTGAGGGAAGCAATAGAAAGAAGTCCATCCCACACACAGCACATTCTATCATGTCTCTCTGCAGCAAAAGAAGTGTCTGCTTGACCTGCCTAATGTGCTACTTAACAACAATGCTGCCATCAACAGCCACCTTTGCTATCAGCAGCTGCAGCGGGATGCTTAATGACTATGTGCTACTGTACTCTGCTAAACACGGCATGTAGATGACTTTCCTTCATCCTTCAAGCACCCTTATGAACAACATCCTATTATTATCTCTGTTTTCACAAAAGAGGAAACCAAGTCTTAGAAAGTTGGAGTAACATTTACAACTTTTTGTTGGCTGTTTAGAGTTGTAAGATTCTTCACCCACTTAGAGATTAAAATTATAGATTAAATTATACATTACATTTAACCTCCATCCTGCCTCATTGAAGTTGATGGAATTCTGCACTCCTCCACCTGCTTAGTGATACTAGCATACAAGCTTTTACAAAACAATGCATTTTCTAGGCCGGGCGCGGTGGCTCAAGCCTGTAATCCCAGCACTTTGGGAGGCCGAGACGGGCGGATCACGAGGTCAGGAGATCGAGACCATCCTGGTTAACACGGTGAAACCCCGTCTCTACTAAAAAATACAAAAAAAAAAAAAAAATTAGCCGGGCGCAGTGGTGGGCGTCTGTAGTCCCAGCTACTCGGGAGGCTGAGGCAGGAGAATGGCGTGAACCCGGGAGGCGGAGCTTGCAGTGAGCTGAGATCTGGCCACTGCACTCCAGCCCGGTCGACAGAGCGAGACTCTGTCTCAAAAAAAAAAAAAAAACAATGCATTTTCTTATCTGTTTCATTGATCATGATCTTATAATCATCATATTGCAACATAGCCCCCATGTTGATGATCCAGACAATTGCACCACCAACAATCAAGTTTCATTTTTAATAAAACTTCACTAATATCCCCAGTAACAATAAAACTTCTAGGTTAACAATAACACAATATTTCAGTTGACTTTAGGGGGCCATCATTTGAATATGCCCACCTAATTATGTAGTCAAATTATTTGCCCTTGAGTGACTCTAAGAAATTCCTTACTTTGTGTAGAACACTTACAATTAGAAATAGATTTCTATGCAGATTACATTCCCTATTTGGTGCCTCATTCAATTACTGGATAATAAATGTGATTTTCTAGGCATACTATGCATCATAACAGTTGAAGCATACATAAAGCAATGTAATGTGTTACCATACATATATAAAAACAACTTACATAATAGCCAAAAACACTATGAACAAGATTTATTAAAATTGTAGGAACAGATTAAATGCTCAGAAAGTTGTTTCTTGCCAGATTTGTAAGGCATTTGAAGTATCAGAGAAAATCAGCTATATTAAAGTTTTAAACACTTCTTTAAGTGGTTAATGAATTTAATTTATAAATGAGGTTGTTTGGAAACATGGAATCAAATTTACAAACATCATATGAAGTCATTGTCAGTGGGCAGGATGGTTCCTAAAGCTCTTGTATAGGACATTTCAGTTTGATTAATGTTTTTTATTTTCTTATAGGATTAACAAATTTATTCATTTCTTTATTCCAGGATTACATATTAGTCCCCTAACCAAGAAGAACAGAATGATCATATTAGTCTATAACCACCAATGCTAACATTTCAGCTTATCAATAGAGATTCTGCATTCTATTTCCAAGGGTGATTCTTCTTAGGCTACAGTTAATTGAGGTAAACCTGCTTTTATAGTAATGGGATTGTAATCATTCCAGTATTAATTTTTCACAATGTTTAATTCACACTTGAATTACATGTGAGTCTGGTAATAGACCAAATTACGTGCAATGATACACGAGTTCTTTATTTTTTTCACAATGTTTAATTCACACTTGAATTACATGTGAGTTTGGTAATAGACCAAATTATGTGCAATGACACATGAGTTCTTAATTTTTTTCACAATGTTTAATTCACACTTGAATTACATGTGAGTTTAGTAATAGACCAAATTATGTGCAGTGGTACATGAGTTCTTAGACTATAAAGTTTTGAATGCATCAATTTAAATCTAACTTCACTTTATCTCATTTTATCCCAATATAAAAGTTTTTCATGTTTTCCTTTTTTCTATCCTACTAGTTTCTCTCCTATGTAATGTATAATATTTTCTTATTAACATTAATATACTATCATATATTATCATACCAAGTTGTTATTTAAATTCATATTTAATGCTTTAGTAACTTCGATTTTAAAAATAAACTTAAATCTTATCCAAGCATATTATAAAATAATACCTACTGGTGGGGAATTTTACTAACATCACTACTTTCTAATTCAGAAAAAATTAGTGTTAGAGACCAAGTTTGAAAGGTCTTTACATAAATACAATTATTTCCCTCAAAGTAGAAATATAAAATAATGCAACCCAATTAACATCAAGTTAAATATACTATATAAAATTTAAATTTTAAATTATTAGAGAAATAGATTAAATTTAATGATTTTATGTATTTCTTGATAGAAATAGAAATGATCTATATTTTGATCAATATTTTTGATCTAATGTAACAAATATATCAAAGAATTTAAGAGTAACAATGCCTATAGATTTACTTTGTTAAGATTCTGAAATTGGCTATTTAGAAAAACAACAGCATATTTGTATTACAAGAGATTTCTTCAAGCATAATATGTATGTATTATAAGTACAAATCTTTTATTATCAGTTCAGATAGTGGTATAACAAGGCATTTTTAAAGTAAAGACAAAAATTAAAAATCAGAAAATTATAGACATCGAAAATATTAGCTTTTTTTGCTCTAGGGCAAAGCCAGAATTTTTTCTTAGATTAAAATATAACATTCTTGATCCGTATGCATTCTTTTGAAAATAGTTGTTCATCACTAAGCAAACACATTATTTTTTAAAAATTTACTAGTCACGTGTACATATACACACTTAATGTGTCCAGAGATATTTTTCTTTATTGCACACAAGGAAATCTCCAAACTAAAATTTTTAAACTTTCCATGTTTATAAAATGCATTTTAAAATCTTAAGTTTGAACTAACATATTTAATATATAAGTCCCAAAAGTTGAGTTTATAAACTCCATAGAAAAAATATCACCATCAAAATTGAAGTTTTTAAAAAATTGATATTTAAACACAGGGGCAATTAAGCATGTTATTTACTTCTTAGTGAGCTGGTTAGAATTATTTTTATTATAAAATTATTTCAATAACTTTGAAATGACGCTGTTATTGATTTGTAGTTTAGTTTGCTGGTTGGAATTGCCCTTGGGATAGAGAGACATGATCACTTGTTAGTAATTAGTAGGCATACTCATACACATTCATATATGTCAATTCTTTCTTGCGGGAACAAACATTTATATTTTCTAACAAATTCATATACACATTTAAATGCTTTTATTTTCTTGTTTAGAAGGTACCTACCACACACAGATGATGTTTGAGACTCTGATCTCTTTCATCACAAGGTTTTCCTTTGGTGATCTCATCTGCTTGGTCAAATCACAGAGTTGAATTCTAGAGCTTTAAAGTTTATGTCATACTCTTGTCACAAGGTACTAGTTTAAAAGAAACAAAAATGCTATTTACAGTTAAAGCGATGTATATTTGGATCCATATTATAGCAAGACTGGGTAGATATTTACTAATCTTATGATCCTTTTCTCCAAAAGGAAAGGAAAAATAAAACTCCCAGTGTTTTCTGCAGTTGGGTTCTGGCCAGTGATATGTAGAAGGAAGTGATATACCATTTTCATGCCTATTTCATAAAATTCAATGCATGGTCATCCATAAAGGCAACAACGGAGACTATGCAATGAAAATGGCAGCATAGCAAGATGAAGGAGAGCAACTTCAACTACATCGGACAGGGAAGTAAACCTTAATTTACTAAGCCACTGAGAGTCCCAAGGTTGTTTATCACTGCACCACAACTTAACCCAACCTGACTAATATACTGGCAGTGGATACTGTATCATGAAACTTTTAAGATGTGTCAGAGCATCAGGCAGCAAAGAAGCTAATATTACAGGCTGGAAATATGGTGATCTAAGTTGCACAGTGAGAAACAGGTTGTAAAACTATTATAAATGATAACTTAATAGACAAGACTACAGCCTACTGCATCAGGGGCTCTAGAGGAAGAAAATGGAAAGAGGTCATATCCATAGTGTATCTTGGCTAATATAGGCTGCATTTGGCAAGGCATTACATAAAAAAGATATGCTCAGGAAAGATTTGGCTAGTTTGGAACACTAAATTATCTCAGGAGTCATGCTTCATTGAAATAGCAGTATTTCTGAATTGTCACAGGGCTATCATATCTTTAACATTAAGCAGAATGACAGTCTAACTAAAGTCCAATAGTCAAACATATTTCAGGCCCTCTGTCTATGAGCCAAGCCTATACATGTTAAGTGGTGGAGGGACAGAGAGGGGCGTGGGGAATGAGAAAGGAATTAACGTGGCTGTTACACCAGGATTTCTGAAAATCTTTTTTGAGTGAGTGGGTTAGAGACTATTTATACTCCAGCTAACAATGCAGTTTGGTTTTTTAAATAGTGTTATCACCTCTCCTAAATTTTAAAGAAATACTTTTGAAAAATTAATGAATTTTCCTATCTACAAGGAAAATAGGAAAGATCATTATCTAACAACTTTATTCTTAAGACAGAAAGTACATAAATCTAAACACAGTACTCAAATTCAGTTGACAGACCAACTATAGATCTTGGGTGGAGGGATTGGAGAGTGTGATCTGGTACTAATTTCAGTGAACTGAACTTCATTTTCTAGTTTGGGAGGGAATGCATGAGAGTCATTGTTTAACATATTCCAGTTAGGACTAAAAAATCTCCATAAAAGAAACCTTATGGGGAATTTATGAGCTTTGTTGTATGCCAAGTTCTAAAAAGAGTGAGCTTGGACTTGGTGACCATAGAGTAGAGTTTACTTCTTGTCCAAGGAATAGCTTTGGTCACCATCTGGACCACATGAAAAGTATCGAGAACCTGGTTGGGGCAGAGCCAAACAAATCATGTAGGTGCCATCTGGCAATGCTAGAATCCAGGAAAAGGGTGGAATGCTATGGACCAGTCCTCAAGAGACTACCAAGCTAGAGAAACACTTAGTGAGTTAATAGGGGAGGAGAACTACTGAAATAAGAATCAGGAGTTTTGGGCTCTGAAATAAACTCTTCCACCCACCAGATATGTGACTTTGGAAGCAAGTCACTCTCCCATTTTGGACCTCAGTCTCCTAGTCTATGGAATGAGAGAGTTGGACTTAATTAGGGACTACCAACTCAGATACCTAAAGGATCCAGCAGATAGTTTAATGGGGAGACCCAGCAGTGTAAGGATTGCAGTTAAGTGAAGAATGCACGCCCTTCCAAAGGGTCATGTCCTATTCATCTCCAGCTAATTAAATGGTATGTGCCTAGTATGGGCCCAGAAGTGCCAAATTTCCAACTTTTTCAGGAGATGCTAGAAGTTAAAGATTTATATGTAACATCTTCCCATTTCTAAATGTTCACAACTAATTCAATTTTTTAAGCACTCTATTGGCCAAGCAAAAAATATCTGCTGGTGTAATGCAGCCTGAAGATCACATTTGTCCCCCAGGCAGTCAGATAATTGTCTCTGCATTAAATAATTTCTAAGGCTCCTTCCATCTTTGAAGATAAATTTAAGCTAATCGCCTGATAAATGACATTTTGTTTCCTCTATCTGTAATCTATTTCATTCTTTTCTCTTGTTTACAAAATGTTTGGGAATGAACTCCCATACACACTCCTTGGCCCCTGAAGATTTGGTCTCATCTCCCACTCCACTGAAACTGTGTTCCTGATGTTATCCATCATCTCCTGACCACAAACACAAAAGGCAATTGCCTTGCCTTCATTCTTTACCAATTTGTCGCAACTCAAAACTGTTAACAATACCTCTTCTTGAAATCCAGTCTCTGCTGGTTTTCCACATGTTTCTAATCACCTTGTCCCAGATTCCTTTTCTGCTGCTTCTTTTTTCCTAAATGTGCGTGTTCCCCAAGGCTTAAAACCAGGCTTCTCTTTGAGCACTTATCCTGAAACCTCATGTATTCAGCCTTAAACATCATTATATTCATTATGTACACAAATATCTCCTCTCCTGATCAATCTCCTAAGCTCAAACTACCCATCTCCAATGGCCATTTGAACATTTCTTCCTGGACTATCTTGCTCATTCTTTAAGTGTGACATGCTCCAAATGTATTTATTATTTTCTCCACAACATCTTCTCCCTTATGTTCCTCTTGCTACTAAACATCTCCCATCAATCCTCCAGTTACTCTGAGTTAAAATCTTAGTTACCTTTGCATCACCTCATCCACCTCCACATTAAATGATCTATTCACAGTATTGGTAATATTAATCTTTGAAGGTCTTGTATCCACCTTTTCCGGGTTGGATACAACAGTTGCATCCGTCTTACTTCCTCACCTCAATCCATACTTGACACTGCCACCATGTTATTACTTGCATTATGTTATATTCTCATTTTCATTGTCCCATGAGGTAAATACCAACTTCATCTGGCATTCAAAGCCCACTAACTCTTGGCCCTTGGCCATCTCCCCCACCAGCTCTCTCAATACAGATATTCTGCTCCAGCCAAATCAGCACAATCATTGTTTTCCAAAGTCTACATTTTGATTGTGCTTAGAATATCCTTCCCTATAATTTCTACCTGTTCAAATCCTACCAATTTTTCGAGGCTCAGCTCAACTTGATCTTCTTCAAAAAAACTTTCTAAATCATTACCTAGGCCAAAGTAATCTCTTTTTTTATTGGAACTCAAGCAAATATTTTTCAGTACTGCTTCTTTAACTAGAAATCACAAAGAAATCCCAGACGTTAACTTCTAAAACTTTTGTTATTTTCCCTCAAATATGTAGGTCTAAAATTAGTTTTATATATAGTATGAAGTAGGATCCCAATTTACTCTTTTTTGAGGCGAATATGTAACTTTTCCTAGTAGCTTTTATATTTCCCCTTTTCCCATTATCCTGCAGTGCCAGCTTTCTCATAAATCAAGGATTCATATATGTGAGAGCTGAATTTTAGGTTCTCAATTTTATTTCATTGGCCCACTTGGCAATTCTTGCACCAATTCCATGTTGGCTCCATCAATATAGCTTTTATACTTGATAACCAATAGAGATCATATTCTCATTTTGTTTTTCTCTTTAAGAGTGTCTGCCTATTTGCAGCCATTTGCATTTCCATATAAATTTTAATATCAGCTTATCAAGTACCATGCCTCCCTCCCAAAAAAAAAAATTCAGCTAGGATTTTGATTGGTATTAAATCTTTAAATTTTAGATCAATTTATCAATTTGTCTCTTACTCATCTGTTTTCTTTCTTTTTTGGGGGGATCATATAAAAACTTCATTCTGCATGCTTTGACCTTACTTTGCTCTTTTTTTCTAGTTTCTGAAGAAGAAATTTTTAAATATTGATGTAAAAGTGCTTTTAAAAAATATAAGAAATTCATGCTATAATTTTTATTTTATTCATCAGTTAGGTGCACTTCTAATTTTTAATAGTTTATATTTGCTTATTCACTCCATTGTCAGTATTTTCTCCTTTCCATTGTAAATTCCTTTTTGAATGGGTTATTTAAAAGCATTAGGTTTAATCACATATTTTCTAATTTTCCAGATATCTTTCTGTTATTGGTTTCCAGTTTAATTCCCCATAATTAAATTAGAGAACATACTTTGTAAAATTTCAATTCTTTATAAAACTTCAAAGAGAACACAATTTGTAAAATTTTAGTTCTTTACAACTTGTTGGGATTGTTTTATGGCTCAGAATATGGTCTACTTTGATGAATGTAAAATGTCAATTAGGTCAAATTAGTTGACAGTTATTATACTTTCTGTATTTTCAGTTATTTTCTCTCAACTTGTTGCATTAATTACTAAGAGTATTGACATCTTCAGGTACAATTATGGATTTTTGTATTTCTATAAGTTGCTGGCTCATGTATCCTACTGTGATCCAAAAACATTTAAAATAGCAATGTATTCTTCATGAACTGACACCTTTATCCATATGTAATGTCCCTCCTGATCCTTGATAATATATCTTGAGTGAAGTCTATCTTGTCTGATTTTAATAGGGTCACTTCCTTTTGATTCATGATTGTATGGCATATCTCTTTCCATCCTTTTACTTTTGACAGATCTACATCTTTATATTAAAATGGTTTCTTATAGACAGAAAATAATTCAGTCTTACATTATTCTCTAATTTGACAATCTCTGCCTTTTAATCAGTGTGTTAGATCACTTTTAAGGTAATTGTTGATATAATGACATTTACATCTACCACCTTTCTAGTTTTCTCCATTTCCCAGATGTTCTCCCTTTTTTGCAATCACTTGGATTATGTATATTTTATCATTTAATTTTTTCCTCTATGGTTGGATTACTAGTTACATCTTCTTCTGAAAGATTTTGTGGTTGCCCTAAAGTTGACACTATGTATCTTTAATAATCATATACTGTTTTCAAATAATATTTTTACTTCACATACAATGAAAAAACTTATGGCAGTATATTTCCAGTTCCTCTCTCCTATAACTTACATTTTGTTGTCATACATTTTATTTTTACATGTATCATAAACCCTACAGTACATTTTTACTATTTTCACTTTAAATTGTCAATTATCTTTTAACGTGATTAAAATAAGTTATACATGCATTTTACATTTACCTTTATTTTTACTATTATTGGCACTTTGCCTTTCTTTTTTAATAAATCCTAATGTCTACCTGGTATCATACTCCTGCATGAACTTCATTTTATATTTCTTATATGGCAGTTCAACTGGCATGAATTCTCTCATTTTTTTGTTTGAAATTTTGTATAAAAATTTTATATAAACATTTGTATGAAAAAGTAAGCTTCATTTTTTGAAAGAGTTTTTTTCATTTTTAAAACTTTTAATTTAGGTTTGGGGGTATATGTGAAGGTTTGTTATGTAAGTAAACTCATGTCAAGGGATTTTATTGTATAGATTATTTCATAGCCCAGGAATTAAGCCCAGTACCCAATAGTTATTATTTCTGCTCCTCTTCCTCCTCCCACTCTCCACCCTCAAATAGACCCCAGTGTCTGTTGTTTCTTTCTTTGTGTTCATGAGTTCTCATCATTTAGCTCCCACTTATAAATGAGAACATGCAGTGTTTGGTTTTCTGTTCCCATGTTAGCTTGCTGAGGATAATATCTTCTAGTTCCATCCATGTTCTCAAAAAAGACATGATCTTGTTCATTTATACAGCTGCATAGTATTCCACGGTCTAGATGTACCATGTTTTCTTTCTCCAGTCTGTCACTGATGGGCATTTAGGTTGATTCTGCTTTTAGATTTATGAGGAATCGCCACACTGCTTCTCACAGTGGTTTAACTAATTTACACTCTCACTAATAGTGTATAAGAGTGCCTTTATCTCTGCAACCTTGCCAGCATCTGTTCTTTTTTTACTTTTTCTTTTCTTTTCTTTTTTAGGATGGGGTCTCGCTCTGTTACCCAGGCTGGAGTGCTGTGGCGTGATCTCGGTTCACTGCAACCTCTGCCTTTCCTGTTCAAGTGATTCTTTTGCCTCAGCCTCCTAGTGGTTGGGACTACAGGCACGTACCACCATGCCCAGCTAATTTTTATATTTTTAGTAGAGATGGTTTTCACTATGTTGCCAGGCTGTTCTCGAACTCCTGACCTCAATTGATCCACCCATCTAGGCCTCCCAAAGTGCTGGGATTACTGGCATGAGCCACCATGCCCAGCCTATTTTTTGACTTTTTAATAATAGTCATTCTGACTGATGTGAGATGGTATCTCACTGTGGTTCTGATTTCCATTTCTCTAATGATCAATGATATTGAGCTTTTTTCATATGCTTGTTGGCCACATGTATTTCTTCTTTTGAAAGGAGTCTGTTTGTGTCCTTTGCCCACTTTTGAATGGGTTTGTTTTTTGCTTAAAATTTGTTTAAGTTCCTTATTGATGCTAGATATGAGACTTTTGTCAGATTCACAGTTTGCAAAAATTTTCTCCCATTCTGCAGGTTGTCAGTTTCCTCTGTTGATAGTGGCTTTTGCTGTGCAGAAGCTCTTTAGTTTAGTTAGTTCCCATTTGTCAATTTTTGCTTTTGTTGTGATTGCTTTTGGTGTTTTTGTCATGAAACCTCTGCCCCTTCCTATGTCCAGGATGGTATTGCCTAGGTTGTCTTCCAGGGTTTTTATATTTTGCAGTTTTATATTTAAGTCTGTAACCTATCTTGAGTTGATTTTTGTATATGGTGTAAGGAAGGGTTCCAGCTTTAGTCTTCTACATATGGCTAGCCAGTTAGCACCATTTATTGAATAGGGAGTCTTTTCCCCATTGCTTGTTTTTGTCAGCTTTGTTGAAGGTCAGTTGCTTGTAGGTGTGCAGCCTTATTTCTTAGCTCTCTATTCCATTCCATTGGTCTATGTGTCTGTTTTTGTACTAGTACCATGTTGTTTTGGTTACTATGGCCCTGTAGCATATTTTGAAGTCAGGTAATGTAATGCCTCCAGCTTTGTTCTTTTTGCTTAGGATTGCCTTGGCTATTTGGACTCTTATTTGGTTCTATATGCATTTTAAAATAGTTTTTTCCAGTTCTGTGAAGAATGGCATTGGTTGTTTAATAGGAATAGCACTGAATGTGTAAATTGCCTTAAGTAGTATGGCCATTTTAATGACATTGGTTCTTCTTATCCATGAGCACAGAATGTTTTTCCATTTGTTTGTGTCATCTCTGATTTCTTTGAGTAGTGGTTTGTAATTCCCATTGTAGAGAACTTTTACCTCCCTGGTTAGTTGTATTTCTAGCTATCTTATTCTTTCTGTGGCAATTGTGAATGGGATGCTTTTCTGATTTGGCTATCATTTTGGCTGTTGGTTTATAGGAATGCTAGGGATTTTTGTACATTGATCTTGTACTGTGAAACTTTGCTGAAGTTGGTTATCAGCTGAAGGAGCTTTTGGGCCAAGGCTATGAGGTTTTCTAGATATAGGATCATGTCATCTGCAAACAGAGATACTTTGACTTCCTCTCTTTCTGTTGGATGCCCTTTCTTTGTTGTCCCATTGCTCTGGCTAGTACTTCCAATATTATGCTGAATAGGAGCAGCGAGAGAGGGCATCCTTGTCTCCTTGTGCTGATTTTCAAGGAGAATGCTTCCAACTTTTGCCCACTCAGTATAATGTTGGCTGTGGGTCTGTCATAGATGGCTCTTATTATTTTGAGGTATGTTTCTTCAATACCTAGTTTATTGAGAGTTTTTAACATAAAGGGATGCTGAATTTTATCAAAAGCCTTTTCTGTGTCTTTGGAGATAATCGTGTGTTTTTTGTCTTTGTTCTGTTTATATGATGAATCACATTTATTGATTTGCGTTTGTTGAACCAATCTTGCATCTTTGGGATGAAGCCTAATTGATTGGGGTGGATTAGCTTTTTGATGTGCTGCTGGATTCGGTTTGCAAGGATTTTGTTGAGAGTTTTTGCTTCGATGTTCATCAAGGATAATGACTTAAAGTTTTCTTTTTTTGTTGTTGTGCCTTTGCCAGTTTTTGTTATCAGGCTGATGCTGGTCTCACAGATTGAGTTGATAAGGAGTCCCTCCTTTACAATTTTTTGGAATAGTTTCTGTAGAAATGGTACCAGCTCTTCTTTGTACATCTTTTAGAATTTGGCTGTGAATCCATCCGGTCCTGGGCTTTTATTGGTTGGTAGGCTATTTTTAACTTACTCAATTTGGGAGCTCATTATTGGCCTACTCAGAAAATCACTTCTTCCTGGTTCAGTCTTGGGAGGGTGTATGTGTCCAGGAATTTATTCATCTCTTCTAGGTTTTCTAGTTTGTATGTGTAGAGGTGTTTGTGGTAGTTTCTGATGTTTGTTTTTATTTCTGTGGGGTCAATGGTAACATTCCCTTCATAATATCTAATTGCATTTATTTAGATCTTCTCTCTTTTCTTCTTTATTAGTCTGGCTAGTGGCCCATCTACTAATTTTTTTCAAAAAAAACCAAAAAACCAAAAAAAAAAAACAAAAAAACTTCTGGATTCACTAGTGTTTTGAACTGTTTTTCGTGTCTCAATTTCCTTCAGTTCAGCCCTGATTTTGGTTATTTCTTGTCTTCTGCTAGCTTTGGGTTTGATTTGTTCTTGTTTCTCTAATTCTTTCAGTTGTGATGTTAGGTTGTTAATTTGGGATCTTTCTAACTTTTTAATATAGGCATTTTAGTGCTATGAAATTCCCTCTTACCACGCCTTAGCTGTGTCCCAGAGATTCTGGTACCTTGTATCTTTGTTCTCATTACTTTCAAGGAACTTCATTTCTGTCTTAATTTCATTATTTATCCAAAAGTCATTCTGGAGCATGTTGTTTAATTTCCATGTAATTGTATGGTTTTGAGCGATTTTCATTGTGTTGATTTCTATTTTTATTCCACTATGTTCCAAGAGTGTGTTTGGTATAACTTCAGTTCTTTTGCAGTTGTGGAGAACTGTTTTATATCCAATTATGTGATCAACTTTAGAGTATGTGCTAAGTGGAGATGAGAAGAATATATATTCTCTTGTTTTGGGGTACAGAGTTCTATAGAGGTCTATTAGATCCATTTGTTTCAATGTTGAATTCAGGTCCTGAATATCTTTGTTAATTTTCTGCCTCAGTGATCTATCTGATATTGTCAGTGGAGTGTTAAAGTCTCCCAATATTATTGTATGGGAGTCTATATCTCTTTATTGGTCTCTAAGAACTTGCATCTGTGGTTTATCTTGGGCAGGCATTTTCTGCTCTCTCCCAGTGGTAGCAGACCAGTGCTGGCTATCCCTGTGGAATCCAGCCTGCTTTCCTGTTCTCCCACAAACATAGAGTTTTTCTTCTGTTCTTCTCCCAGCCACAATCATTCTTTGTGCCCCATGAGTGTAAGTGTTTGCTCCCTTGCCTCAGTGGCTTAAGGGGTTTTGTTCACAGGAGAGAAGAGACCCAAAAAGGGGTGAGAGAGGCTTTGAGGTTTTCCCTAGGAGCCACAGGTCACCTCCTGTATGCCTATGCCCCAAGGAAATGTGGTCTCTGTGGTCTCCTGTCCTGCCCTCAGGAGCACCCAGTGAAACCTAATAGAAAAGGTCTTGCTAGTGAGTGTGCTATAGTCTGAATGTTTGTGTCCCTCTTCAAAATTTATATGCTGAAATCCTAACCTCCAAAATGATGGTATTAGGAGGTGGGGCCTTTGGAAGGTGATTAGGTCATGAGGCAGAGCCCTAAGAAATGGGATTAGGGTCCTTATGAAAGAGGCCCAAGGTAGCTCATTCTCCCTTTCCTCCATGTGAGGATGCACTAAGAGGATGACATCTATATGGAAAAAGCTCTTAACAGGCACCAAATCTACTGGCAACTTGATCTAGGACTTCCTAGCCTCCAGAACCATGAGAAACAAATTTCTGTTGTGTATAAGCTACCCAATTTATAGTATTTTGTTATAGAAGCCCAAAGAGACTAAGAGAGCAAGTACTCATTTATTTCGTATTGGCATGCTAGTCCACACTTGGCCTTGAACGATTGGTTAAAATTTTGACTGATTTCTTCTTACCAGCTTGAGTGGCCCTTGTTTCTTCCCCCAGTAGTTAAGATAGTTCATATTCCATGGAATTGTCACTCTTTGGAATTTAGGTTACCTTGTGACCTCAACTCTCTTATAGGTTCAAGAAAAGCTACAACTTTAGAGTTTATCTGAGTTTTTCTCCTTGTTAGGTTGGGTGAAGGTGGCATACTTTCTAGCTGTTTACGTCCTAGGTGAAAGTGGAAACTGCAAACTTACCTTTATTTTTACCAAATATCTGGCCCTTGTTCAGTTCTTTAAGCCCTGAAGAACTACAGGTGACTATAAATGCAATTAAGAAGTCTTTTAGGCACCCTACATCATTATACAGAGAAAGCAATTTTTTTCACAGTATCTACCTCCGGGGCTCACTTTTCTAATGAATCTTTAAAAATATGTTTCTTCTTAACACTCAGAATAGTTATCAAAGAAGAATATAGAATATATTTCCACTGAAGTATTTAAAAGTAACCTACAACTCTAAAATACTAGCTAATACGTGAGATGTGATACAATATTCAGTAAAATGTGGGTTAGCCTTGAACCTAAGCAAAAAAAGTGTATTTAATATAATTCTATAAGAACTTCGGCCAGGTGCGGTGGCTCAAGCCTGTAATCCCAGCACTTTGGGAGGCCGAGACGGGTGGATCAGGAGGTCAGGAGATCGAGACCATCCTGGCTAACACGGTGAAACCCCGTCTCTACTAAAAAATACAAAAAACTAGCCGGGCGAGGTGGCAGGCGCCGGTAGTCCCAGCTACTTGGGAGGCTGAGGCAGGAGAATGGCGTGGACCCGGGAGGCGGAGCTTGCAGTGAGCTGAGATCCGGCCACTGCACTCCAGCCTGGGCGACAGAGCCAGACTCCGTCTCAAAAAAAAAAAAAAAAAAGAACTTCAGTCTAAATTAATCTCATCAGTAAAATAATCCCAGAAAATGGAAACTGAGAGTTAATAATAGGATAATTTCTAATCTAATTTATGTTTGGCCTTCTTGAAAGCAGCACAGGACGAGCTGTTTTTCAATGATCCACCAGAGCTCTGAGTTTTATACTTGTATGTGTCTTATATTTTAAAATGTAATAATATTCATTTGTAATATCTATTCTTTTCCATACTTCTCTGTAGAGTCCATAACTTAAGTAACAAATACTACCTGGCCACAGTTTTATTTTTTCAACAAAAATATAACTGAATACCTAGTATAAGCCACATATTACATATATAAAGTTGAAAAGGAATGGTCTATATCTTCGAAATATTTATAATCTCGTTTGTGAGACATAGATCAAAATAATACAATGTGATCATTCCTAATAGTCAATAGGAACAATGGAGCAATGGAAACATGGATTAATAAGAATTAGGACTGATAGAATAACAAAAATATAAAAGAAGAATACTTAATTCTAGGTAAACTCAGCAAGGCCAACACATCATACCTTGAAACATATGTTTAAATATAAGCTACTCAACAGATGAGGCCAGATTTCACTTCACTGTCCTAGGGACATGGGAAGATTTAAATTTTCAGAATAAAAATTAAAATGACAAATCCAGCCATCCTAATGACTTTGGTCAAAGTTAGTGAAGCCAGGCATGGTGGCTCACACCTGCAATTCCAACTACTTAGAAGGCTGAGGCAGGAGGATCACTTGAAGTCAGGAATTTTAGACTAGTCTGGGCAATACAGTGAGACCCTAGGGATCTCTTAAAAACTTTTTTAAAAAATTAGATGTTGTGGCATGTACTTGCAGTCCCAGTTACTCAGGAGACTAAGGTGACAGGATCACTTGACCCCAGGAGTTAAAGACTGCAGTGAACTATGATAGCGCCATTGCACTCCAGCCTGGGTGACACAGTGAAACCCCATCTCTAAATAATAATAATAATAATAATAATAATAATAATAATAATAATAAAATAAAGTTAGTGATTAACACAAATAAAAACTAGTTAAGGGATGGTGAATGGAAGCAAATGTACGAAACACAATATAATTGTAATAATGCTAATCCATTGAGTCATAAATGAAAACTTTACTTAAAAGCGGGGACAGTAATTGGTAAATGTATAACAGTAGAAAAAATCACAGGGGATTATACGAAGTCATGAAATAAATCCAGCATTTATTTTTAACACTGAACAAATCTAAAAATTCTTAGACTTTAGAGGCAATATAAATCTCAAGAGTGACTAGAATTTGGAAACCTTTGAGAAAACTAGAATTAAAAAAATAATCTAACTGAAACATGGTCTGCTGAGAAGCACCACAAAGAAAACAGGAGATTTCTATTTTTATGTGGCAAGCCAAATTAACTGTGCTAGCCTCTCAACATTCAACAAGTCAATTCCTGAAGGGCTGCAAGAAGGCATATGCTCTATGAGCCAGAAAAGTGTTTTCACCTTAAACTGAAAAACAAATCTGTCCTGAAATGACTTTTCTCTTCATTTGCCACAATTAGAAGATAATTGCTCCCAGTTTTGCTTTGGAACAGACTTCAGATGTATTAAAACCTTTAATATTTTGTCATTATCTCTAAGTTTCAACTACTTGGTATTAAAATGATAAATTTTAAAAAGGAACTTAAATATATATAGACACATCAACTTAAATATGTATATTTAATTTCATTTTTAAAATTTATCATCTTAATACCAGGTAGGATTAAAATAAATATATATAAACTTCATTTTTTGCATTTGATATATTATTTATGAAATAATAAATACATTAATTATGAACTTAATAATTATATATTTAAGATATATTATATATCACTTTGTTTATAATATATAATATATATTTGTATTATATATAATATCCCTTTGTTTATTATGTATTATATATATATTTATTTTATATAGATCCTTTTATCAATTATAACAAAGACATGTAATATATAATCCCTTTGTTTATAATTTCCCCTCCAAGACAATATCTGTAATGTAAAGTACCCAGAAACAAAGAGCTTTAATAAAATGTAGCCAATAGAAACCAAAATGGAAGACTTCATTAAAATTCCTATCAGGAGTATAGCTTTCACGCTCTCTCTGCACTCAAGTCCAGGAGTTCCCTTGACCATGACTTTCAGTCAAATAAGTGATATCTTTGCCATCACAGCACCTAATAACACAGGAGAGTGTTAACAGCATTTGTCTGGATTGTGTTTGATCACTCATTATAGCTGCAAACCTATTGGGGTCAAGTTGAAGTCAAAGGCTGGGATGGCAGGCGGGCAGCCTGATTGAGACCAATCTATTATTCATTTAAAAAAATTACAGAGTATCTACTCTGGTAGGCACTCTACTAGGTGTTTTGGATAAGTCAGTGAACAAAACCACATATTTGATAGTGCCTATATTCTATGGTGAGAAACATGCCCACAAGGGCCATAATCAACCACAAAGTGAAGGGGGTTCAGTAATAATAACAGGAAACATGTATTAGATACTAATTATGCACTGAACACTTTTCTTCCCAGAGGTTTATATGTATCAATGACAAGGTAAGTCTAATTACTATTTATGATGTACTTTGTGAAATATTTAAGCATAAAATTTAGCCTTATAACAACAAGGGGCTGGACCTACAACTCAGTTACTATAGTCAACAAACAACCAAGAACTAACTAGGAGATGAGAGCCTTTGGTTTTAAAAAATAAAGTACCCCAGTTTGCCTTTGGCTCACCCAGTACGTGGATTTTCCTTGGAATCTACTGTAACAATGAAAAACAACCCAATTATGGCAACTAGAAATGCAAATCAAGACATTCTTAGGGTTGAAACATCTTGTACCAATAAGAGAAAAGAATATTGTATGTTCATAAGGAAACCAGCTCATAACTGAAAGCATGTTGTTCTGCAATAATAAGATCATGTGATATTTTAACTATGAGAAAACTACACAAGAGAAATCTCCTGAATAAAAAATTTCCCTGTCTGCCGAAATTCAATATAAAAAAATTTCAATTCAATTCAGAAGGCTGCTGTGGGCTCTTGAGTCTCTGCCAAGGATTCCTGGCTATCACTTACAAACCACCAGGAGTATTCAGCAGAGTACCTGGCACATACGGCACAAAGCAAACAGGCTCTTGATACATTTAGTTGAATCGACCTGAACTTTCAAATTAAAAATGGCACTGCAAGTCTAAAAAGTCCATGGACAGCAATAGAGTGAATGGGGAGGGGGGGGAAACATTCAATTCATCCTTGATTCCAAGAAGTTTAGACAACTTCAGTTTCTATTATGTATGAATTTCATAATTTGTGCACAAATAGGTAACTTTATCTCTTAGGTGGTGTGACGTTAAACTGTAACCTGCATGAAGAGTTTGCTCTAAGCCAGAGACCTTAGAAATTTAACTTGCTTAGTGTCAAATAAATTTTTACACACTGCAAGTATGATAAACTATTTTGGATTAATGGGTTCCTTCCTAAAACCCAAAATAGACTAAAGACTTCCTTACTCCGGAATGGGATCAAACCAGAAGGTTTTAAATGCAGAGGAGTTTGGAAAGAGGGGCCTGATCTTTTTCATCCAATAGAATAAACATGGTTAAATCTATGACTGTGTAGACTGTATTTATTAGATAATTTAGGACAGTAGTCAATCCACTGAAACTCTGTTCTCAGTAGCAACCATTCCATTTCCTCAACCCTACTTAAGTTTCGATTCAGAGCAAACCAATTATTTTTCTTTCTTTCAACCAAACTTCACATGCTTTGAAGGCAGACCAAAGAATAGTTCAAGGATAGGTGTGGTAGTTTGCTTCCATTGAAATAAAATCTATTCATTTTTTCCTACTAGTTTAGCTTGCAAGTAGTTTTCAAAAATTATATACATAAATATACTCTAATTGATCAAAAGACTAATATTGACTCAGTTCACATTAGCATTGCCACTGCCCCTTTCTATTGGTTCTCCACTAGTAGACAAAGAAAATGCAAGTTTTAGCTGGCAATAAACATAATCCAATCAATCACTCTTTTTTTTTTTAATTTATTTATTATTATTATACTTTAAGTTGTAGGGTACATGTGCATAACGTGCAGGTTTGTTACATATGTATACTTGTGCCATGTTGGTGTGCTGCACCCATCAACTCGTCATTTACATCAGGTATAACTCCCAATGCAATCCCTCCCCACTACCCCCTCCCCATGATAGGCCCCTGTGTGTGATGTTCCCCTTCCTGAGTCCAAGTGATCTCATTGTTCAGTTCCCACCTATGAGTGAGAATATGCGGTGTTTGGTTTTCTGTTCTTGTGATAGTTTGCTAAGAATGATGGTTCCAGCTGCATCCATGTCCCTACAAAGGACACAAACTCATCCTTTTTGATGGCTGCATAGTATTCCATGGTGTATATGTGCCACATTTTCTTAATCCAATCTGTCACTGATGGACATTTGGGTTGATTCCAAGTCTTTGCTATTGTGAATAGTGCTGCAATAAACATACATGTGCATGTGTCTTTATAGCAGCATAATTTATAATCCTTTGGGTATATACCCAGTAATGGGATGGCTGGGTCATATGGTACATCTAGTTCTAGATCCTTGAGGAATCGCCATACTGTTTTCCATAATGGTTGAACTAGTTTACAATCCCACCAACAGTGTAAAAGCGTTCCTATTTCTCCACATCCTCTCCAGCACCTGTTGTTTCCTGACTTTTTAATGATCGCCATTCTAACTGGTGTGAGATGGTATCTCATTGTGGTTTTGATTTGCATTTCTCTGATGGCCAGTGATGATAAGCATTTTTTCATGTGTCTGTTGGCTGTATGAATGTCTTCTTTTGAGAAATGTCTGTTCATATCCTTTGCCCACTTTTTGATGGGGTTGTTTGTTTTTTTCTTGTAAATTTGTTTGAGTTCTTTGTAAGTTCTGGATATTAGCCCTTTGTCAGATGAGTAGATTGCAAAAATTTTCTCCCATTCTGTAGGTTGCCTGTTCACTCTGATGGTAGTTTTTTTTTGCTGTGCAGAAGCTCTTTAGTTTAATTAGATCCCATTTGTCAATTTTGGCTTTTGCTGCTGTTGCTTTTGGTGTTTTAGACATGAAGTCTTTGCCCATGCCTATGTCCTGAATGGTACTACCTAGGTTTTCCTCTAGGATTTTTATGGTATTAGGTCTAACATTTAAGTCTCTAATCCATCTTGAATTAATTTTCGTATAAGGAGTAAGGAAAGGATCCAGTTTCAGCTTTCTACTTATGGCTACCCAATTTTCCCAGCACCATTTATTAAATAGGGAATCCTTTCCCCATTTCTTGTTTCTCTCAGGTTTGTCAAAGATCAGATGGCTGTAGATGTGTGGTATTATTTCTGAGGACTCTGTTCTGTTCCATTGGTCTATATCTCTGTTTTGGTACCAGTACCAAGCTGTTTTGGTTACTGTAGCCTTGTAGTATAGTTTGAAGTCAGGTAGCGTGATGCCTCCAGCTTTGTTCTTTTGACTTAGGATTGTCTTGGAGATGCGGGCTCTTTTTTGGTTCCATATGAACTTTAAAGCAGTTTTTTCCAATTCTGTGAAGAAAGTCATTGGTAGCTTGATGGGGATGGCATTGAATCTATAAATTACCTTGGGCAGTATGGCCATTTTCACGATATTGATTCTTCCTATCCATGAGCATGGTATGTTCTTCCATTTGTTTGTGTCCTCTTTCATTTCACTGAGCTGTGGTTTGTAGTTCTCCTTGAAGAGGTCCTTTACATCCCTTGTAAGTTGGATTCCTAGGTATTTTATTCTCTTTGAAGCAATTGTGAATGGAAGTTCATTCCTGATTTGGCTCTCTGTTTGTCTGTTACTGGTGTATAAGAATGCTTGTGATTTTTGCACATTAATTTTGTATCCTGAGACTTTGCTGAAGTTGCTTATCAGCTTAAGGAGATTTTGGGCTGAGACAATGGGGTTTTCTAAATATACAATCATGTCATCTGCAAACAGGGACAATTTGACTTCTTCTTTTCCTAACTGAATACCCTTGATTTCTTTCTCTTGCCTGATTGCCCTAGCCAGAACTTCCAACACTATGTTGAATAGGAGTGGTGAGAGAGGGCATCCCTGTCTTGTGCCAGTTTTCAAAGGGAATTTTTCCAGTTTTTGCCCATTCAGTATGATATTGGCTGTGGGTTTGTCATAAATAGCTCTTATTATTTTGAGGTACGTTCCATCAATACCGAATTTACTGAGCGTTTTTAGCATGAAGGGCTGTTGAATTTTGTCAAAAGCCTTTTCTGCATCTATTGAGATAATCATGTGGTTCTTGTCTTTGGTTCTGTTTATATGCTGGATTACGTTTATTGATTTGCGAATGTTGAACCAGCCTTGCATCCCAGGGATGAAGCCCACTTGATCATGGTGGATAAGCTTTTTGATGTGCTGCTGGATCTGGTTTGCCAGTATTTTATTGAGGATTTTTGCATCGATGTTCATCAGGGATATTGGTCTAAAATTCTATTTTTTAGTTGTGTCTCTGCCAGGCTTTGGTATCAGGATGATGTTGGCCTCATAAAATGAGTTAGGGAGGATTCCCTCTTTTTCTATTGATTGGAATAGTTTCAGAAGGAATGGTACCAACTCCTCCTTGTACCTCTGGTAGAATTCAGCTGTGAATCCATCTGGTCCTGGACTTTTTTTGGTTGGTAGGCTATTAATTATTGCCTCAATTTCAGAGCCTGCTATTGGTCTATTCAGGGATTCAACTTCTTCCTGGTTTAGTCTTGGAAGAGTGTAAGTGTCCAGGAAATTATCCATTTCTTCTAGATTTTCCAGTTTATTTGCGTAGAGGTGTTTAAAGTATTCTCTGATGGTAGTTTGTATTTCTGTGGGGTCAGTGGTGATATCCCCTTTATCATTTTTAATTGCGTCGATTTGATTCTTCTCTCTTTTCTTCTTTATTAGTCTTGCTAGTGGTCTGTCAATTTTGTTGATCTTTTCAAAAAACCAACTCCTGGATTCATTGATTTTTTGGAGGGTTTTTTGTGTCTCTATCTCCTTCAGTTCTGCTCTGATCTTAGTTATTTCTTGCCTTCTGCTAGCTTTCGAATGTGTTTGCTCTTGCTTCTCTAGTTCTTTTAATTGCGATGTTAGAGTGTCAATTTTAGATCTTTCCTGCTTTCTCTTGTGGGCATTTAGTGCTATAAATTTCCCTCTACACACTGCTTTAAATGTGTGCCAGAGATTCTGGTATGTTTTATCTTTGTTCTCATTGGTTTCAAAGAACACCTTTATTTCTGCCTTCATTTCGTTATGTACCCAGTAGTCATTCAGGAGCAGGTTGTTCAGTTTCCATATAGTTGAGCGGTTTTGATTGAGTTTCTTAGTCCTGAGTTCTAGTTTGATTGCACTGTGGTCTGAGAGACAGTTTGTTATAATTTCTGTTCTTGTACTTTTGCTGAGGAGTGATTTACTTCCAATTACGTGGTCAATTTTGGAGTAAGTACGATGTGGTGCTGAGAAGAATGTATATTCTGTTGATTTGGGGTGGAGAGTTCTATAGATGTCTATTAGGTCTTCTTGCTGCAGAGATGAGTTCAATTCCTAGATATCCTTGTTAACTTTCTGTCTCGTTGATCTGTCTAATGTTGACAGTGGAGTGTTGAAGTCTCCCATTATTATTGTATGGGAGTCTAAGTCTCTTTGTAAGTCTCTAAGGACTTGCTTTATGAATCTGGGTGCTCCTGTATTGGGTGCATATATATTTAGGATAGTTAGCTCTTCCTGTTGAATTGATCCCTTTACCATTATGTAATGGCCTTCTTTGTCTCTTTTGATCTTTGATGGTTTAAAGTCTGTTTTATCAGAGACTAGGACTGCAACCCCCGCTTTTTTTTGTTCTCCATTTGCTTGGTAAATCTTCCTCCATCCCTTTATTTTGAGCCTATGTATGTCTCTGCGTGTGAGATGGGTCTCCTGAATACAGCAGACTGATGGGTCTTGACTCTTTATCCAGTTTGCCAGTCTGTGTCTTTTCATTGGAGCATTTAGTCCATTTACATTTAAGGTTAAGAATGTTATGTGTGAACTTGATCCTGCCATTATGATATTAACTGGTTATTTTGCTCGTTAGTTGATGCAGTTTCTTCCTAGCCTCGATGGTCTTTACATTTTGGCATGTTTTTGCAATGGCTGGTACCGGTTGTTCCTTTCCATGTTTAGTGCTTCCTTCAGGGTCTCTTGTAAGGCAGGCCTAGTGGTGACAAAATCTCTAAGCATTTGCTTATCTGTAAAGGATTTTATTTCTCCTTCACTTATGAAACTTAGTTTGGCTGGATATGAAATTCTGGGTTTAAAATTCTTTTCTTTAAGAATGTTGAATATTGGCCCCCACTCTCTTCTGGCTTGGAGAGTTTCTGCCGAGAGATCTGCTGTTAGTCTGATGGGCTTCCCTTTGTGGGTAACCCGACCTTTCTCTCTGGCTGCCCTTAAGATTTTTTCCTTCATTTCAACTTTGGTGAATCTGGCAATTATGTGTCTTGGAGTTGCTCTTCTCGAGGAGTATCTTTGTGGCGTTCTCTGTATTTCCTGGATTTGAATGTTGGCCTGCCCTACTAGGTTGGGGAAGTTCTCCTGGATGATATCCTGAAGAGTGTTTTCCAACTTGGTTCCATTTTCCCCCTCACTTTCAGGCACCCCAATCAGATGTAGATTTGGTCTTTTTACATAATCCCATACTTCTTGCAGGCTTTGTTCATTTCTTTTTCTTCTTTTTTCTTTTGGTTTCTCTTCTCGCTTCATTTCATTCATTTGATCCTCAATCGCTGATACTCTTTCTTCCAGTTGATCGAGTCGGTTACTGAAACTTGTGCATTTGTCACGTATTTCTCATGTCATGGTTTTCATCTCTTTCATTTCGTTTATGACCTTCTCTGCATTAATTACTCTAGCCATCAATTCTTCCACTTTTTTTTCAAGATTTTTAGTTTCTTTACGCTGGGTACGTAATTCCTCCTTTAGCTCTGAGAAATTTGATGGACTTAAGCCTTCTTCTCTCATCTCATCAAAGTCATTCTCCGTCCAGCTTTGATCCGTTGCTGGCGATGAGCTGCGCTCCTTTGCCGGGGGAGATGCACTCTTATTTTTTGAATTTCCAGCTTTTCTGCCCTGCCTTTTCCCCATCTTTGTGGTTTTATCTGCCTCTGGTCTTTGATGATGGTGATGTACTGATGGGGTTTTGGTGTAGGTGTCCTTCCTGTTTGATAGTTTTCCTTCTAACAGTCAGGACCCTCAGCTGTAGGTCTGTTGGAGATTGCTTGAGGTCCACTCCAGACCCTGTTTGCCTGGGTATCAGCAGCAGAGGCTGCAGAAGATAGAATATTTCTGAACAGCGAGTGTACCTGTCTGATTCTTGCTTTGGAAGCTTCCTCTCAGGGGTGTACTCCACCCTGTGAGGTGTGGGGTGTCAGACTGCCCCTAGTGGGGGATGTCTCCCAGTTAGGCTACTCAGGGGTCAGGGACCCACTTGAGCAGGGAGTCTGTCCCTTCTCAGATCTCAACCTCCGTGTTGGGAGATCCACTGCTCTCTTCAAAGCTGTCAGACAGAGTCGTTTGCGTCTGCAGAGGCTTCTGCTGTGTTTGTTATTATTTACTGTGCCCTGTCCCCAGAGGTGTAGTCTACAGAGACAGGCAGGTTTCCTTGAGCTGCTGTGAGCTCCACCCAGTTCGAGCTTCCCAGCAGCTTTGTTTACCTACTTAAGCCTCAGCAATGGCGGGCGCCCCTCCCCCAGCCTCGCTGCTGCCTTGCAGGTAGATCACAGACTGCTGTGCTAGCAATGAGGGAGGCTCCGTGGGCGTGGGACCCTCCCGGCCAGGTGTGGGATATGATCTCCTGGTGTGCCTATTTGCTTAAAGCGCAGTATTGGGGTGGGAGTTACCCGATTTTCCAGGTGTTGTGTGTCTCAGTTCCCCTGGCTAGGAAAAGGGATTCCCTTCCCCCTTGCGCTTCCCAGGTGAGGCAATGCCTCGCCCTGCTTCAGCTCTCGCTGGTCGGGCTGCAGCAGCTGACCAGCACCGATCGTCCGGCACTCCCCAGTGAGATGAACCCAGTACCTCAGTTGAAAATGCAGAAATCACCGGTCTTCTGTGTCGCTCGCGCTGGGAGTTGGAGACTGGAGCTGTTCCTATTCTGCCATCTTGCTCCGCCCCCTCAATCACTCTTAAAACAGATTCCAATAAAGAAAATAAATACTGATAATAAAAAGTAAAAAAGGGTATATTACATTATTTCATAAAACCCATTGTATGATTGGATTTGGGCACTGTTTAATTTCATGGAAGAAACTAGCATTGAAATACACCAACGTATTTTCCATTTTCAAAAAAATGTTTTGACCTGAGTTTTGTCAGATGGCTGCCTTGAAGTATTTGAATTATTGAAAATAGGCTTGACATAGTATTCCATGAAGTATGCATGCTTTTACAAGTTTGAATGCATTTATTTATAGGTTAACATTTTTTAAAGTTTGTGTACAAATAACGCATCTATCTCTAAATATTTATGAATGTACTTCCCCATTAAGTCAGAAGACAGGAATGGAAAAACTAAGAAATATTCTCAATAGAATAGATATATTCAAATGTCAATTTTTAAAAAGGAATGAATCCAATGTCCTGATTTTAAATGCATTTCAAGGGTCTTTTAGTCTAAAATCATCACTTCCAATTAAAGGGAACTTCCACATTAATTACCTTATGAGACATATCAGAGGTTATAGTCTGTTAGGAAATAGGCCAATATAAAGAAAGAAGAACTAGAAGGAAAGGCAAGGTTTTTATGATTCTTGGCAAGCCTAATTTAGGCAAATTCTTAGGTCTGGTGTCTAATTATTTATTTAGTTTCCTTATACTTTTAACTGGATTAGGGGACAGGGTCCTTAGCTTCTTCACAAAAAGAAAAAAACTGTTCTCTTAGTTGTTTGGAAAACTATCAAAGACATCAAAGAAAAAGTAGTTTGAACAGAGAAGGACTTTTCATGATATTATATGTGAAAAGTGAGAACAAAAAAATCTGGTCCGAATGATAAAATATTCCCTTCCATAACCATGGGTATCAGCCTCCAGATTTTCTGTCTGTTTGAATATTTCTAACCTTTTGACTTAGAAAATATACTTCCCTTAAGAGCTAGTGGATATTCCCGAAGAAACATGATCTTTTGACACCTTTTTCTACCATTTTCTGTTTTAATAATTCAGGAGTGGAAGACCAACACAGTAAACAATGCCAAAATAGTTTTTATATTCCCAGAAACACAGAAGGGGGCAAAGGTGAAAAATTCCCAAAGAAATATTAGATGAGGAATATTTTGCATCTCCAATATCTTTAATTTCTGTTTATACTGTGACACAAATAAATACATCTAGTTGATGTGATGGTAAGGTGGTTAACTTTCATATACCTTGAAGTTCATTTTTAAAATTTCTACTTTTAATTTTAAAGTTATGGGACTAAATTTAGTTTTTTATTTAATTATAATTCACTTTAAAATAAATCCCACCCTTGAGAACTTCATCTAAAGAGATTATCATATACACAATAAAATACCAATTTCTTCTTTTTGTCTTTCCAGCTCTCAAAAGATGCACACATAATAGAGTTATACACAATAAAATACCAATTTCTTTTTTTTGTCTTTCCAATTCTCAAAAGATGCACATAATAGAGTTTCTCTTAAAAGAAAAAGCTCTACATAAATCAGTTCTTGTTTTATTTTAAAATTAACATAGAAATAATATCCCATAAGCATGTCACCTAATATAAGCATTATCCTATTTTTGTATATTCCCTTCACTGTTTTTGTATATTCTCTTTAAATAAACGTTACTTTGTTTTTCATATTGTAATTATCATATACATCAAATATTGTACCCTCTTTTTCCTATATAACATTAAATAATATTGCCTTTTCACATGTATAATTTTTATTAGAAGCACAATATTCTATTAATTTAATTAAACATTTAAGTGTTCTATTTATTATTTATTAAGTAAATCTTTACTTAAACAAATGCTTATCTTTTTAACTCCTTTATGGATTTCTGGATCCTTTCCAGAATTGAGTAGTGTGATCCAAGACTACTGCAACAACAACAAAAAAAAAAAACGTGTGGACATCTTCTAGATCAGTTACTCCAGCACCTTGATCTCTGTGTGTTTCTCTGCATTCTCCCAGATAGTTTCATGTAATATGGGTAGATGGTATACACCTTGTCCTAGCTTTTTTCAATATTTTAATTAAACTCAACTGCACCATTATTTTTCCTTACTACAAATTTAGATCTTACTTTTTTTTCAAAAGCAGCCAGCAAATTAGTTACCTTTGATACTACTCCAGGACTACGATGTATTATTTATTTATTTTTGTCCCACTTAAGTAATGGTTAATCCATTTGCCTAGTTCGTTTATAAAATCCATGACTTACAAGTTTTAAACCAAACTCCAACCTTTTAGGTCTCACTAATATATTTACAATAAAGGACAAACTCTCACACCAAAAACTGTTGATAAGAAGTGTAGGTAACAGAAAGGCTAGATGGTATACAGCTCATACAGGTGTGTGGAAGGCACCCAGGCATGGAAAATTCAGGAGGGCATAGCCTAGGAAACCTAATCATACCTGCTCAGGTGACTCCTTGAGGTCAGTGCTGTCTACTGGTCCTTACCTCACAGTGGAACTTCTCAAATGTGCTGACTCTGGATGGGTTTTCGTCAGGGTGTATTTTCACCCCTTTCCCGTGGAATGCTGGACACTGGACCAAGATTCAGTTTGAAAAATCTTTACCACGGAATTAGTTGCTCCCAGTTTCCACCTGCCAGCAGCCCAGCTGCCTGCACCACCATCTGCTTTGTCTGCCACCTTCTGCATGTAGTTAGGTCATGCTGTCAAAACAGGCTAAGAGTGAGAACAAAGGTTTAATTCCATGAAGACTGGCATTTCTCTCTCTCTCTCCCTCCCCCCCCCGTCCGTGTCTCTCTCTCTCTCTCTCTCTCTCTCTCTCTGTCTCTCTGTCTTCTCTCATTTTTTCCAGTGTTTACCAAAGAGATGTTTCCTGATTCCTCTGGGCTCCCTTTGTCCCACTGGACCATCAAAAGCACTTTTCTGATCACCTTGTTCTCTTACAATACTCTAAAATAGAGCATTCTTGCACTGCAGCAATTTTACAATAGATCTACTACAATAGATATAAAATTGCTAAATCATTTTCAAAAAGAGATATTCCAGCTCGCGCCATCACCAGAAATGAGGAAGATTCTGTAGACTTCTTGGTAGCACTGTCTTTCCCGAACTTTTTCTGGTTTTAGTTTAGTATCAACAAATGTTCTGGAAATCCAAGATGATCTCAAAACTCCTTTTGAAAATAATACATAGCAGCAATAATAAAACCTGTAAATTATAGAGTGTCAGTTATATGCCTGGCATTTTACATGCTCTGTTTCATTTATCCTTAAACAACCCCAGGTAATAGTTACTATTTCCCCCAGTCTGCATGTAAGAAAAGTGAGAATCCAAAAGAACAACTTGTCCATATATGTAGCCTCAGTTGGGACTGTGGGCATGACTCCAACCTATGCCCCTCTGAACTTAGCTACCTCACAGCTGTCTATGCCAAGGTATCTCAAAGCTATCGGGCTATAATCCAGTGCACTTTTCACTCACTATTCCTTTTCAGAGTTGTCATTACCCGCTGATTATCACATTGTTCAAATGAAATTCCAATAGCATAATGAATTAAAGTCTAGTTAATTAAACTTAACAACATCACTTTTTTCCCTTACTACAAATTTGAACCTTATTTGTTCTTTCAAAAGCAGCCAGCAAATTAGTCACCCTTGATATATTCCAGGACTGTGATGTATTTATTTATTTGTTTGCCCCAGTTAAGAAAATGATTAATCCATTTGCTTAGTTCATTTGACATTTTTGTAAAATCCGTGACTTGTAACTTTTAAACCAAACTTCAACCTTTTAGGACGCACAAAATTTTATTACGACAAAATGTGATTTTTCTTGGGGGTCAAAATAAAGGAGAGGAATTCTCTGTAGTTTGGTATCTATGATATATGATCCCAATCGGAATATTAAATCACTTACAAAATAGTATCTCAAAGAGATCAGCTTAACTAAATCAGTGGTTCATGTGCCATGTGGTTAAAAATATCCTTATGTCAAAATAGGAACTCTTTTACACTGTTGGTGGGAGTGTAAATTAGTTCAACCATTGTGGAAGACAGAGTGGCAATTCCTCAAGGATCTAGAACCAGAAATACCGTTTGACCTACCAATTCTGTTAGTGAATATATACCCAAAGGATTATAAATCATTCTACTATAAAGAGACATGCACACGTATGTTTATTGCAGAACTATTTACAATAGCAAAGATTTGGAACCAACCCAAATGCCCATCAATGATAGACTGGATAAAGAAATTGTGGCACATATACACCATGTAATACTATGCAGCCATAAAAAAGAATGAGTTCATGTCCTTTGCAGGGACATGGATGAAACTGGAAACCATCATTCTCAGCAAACTAACACAGGAACAGAAAACCAAACACTACATGTTCTCACTAATAAGTGAGAGTTGAACAATGAGAGCACATGGACACAGTGGGGAAATGTCACACACCAGATAGGAGCAAGGGGAGGGAAAGCATTCGGACAAATACCTAATGCATGCAGGGCTTAAAACCTAGATGACAGGTTGATAGGTGCAGCAAACCACCATGGGACATGTATACCTATGTAACAAATCTGCACGTTCTGCACATGTATCCCAGAACTTAAAGTAAAATTAGAAAAAAAACATATCCTCATGTATACACCTTCCAAGGTGAATGTAGTTTCCTAATATTGGCTTGCTTCACCTCAAAGAGTAGGAGACCAGGGTGGCTGAAGTGTTAATCAGCAAAAAGTTGGAACAAGCAGAGGTTAAAATTCCTCATCAATATAAAACTGAAATGAACTCTGAACTATGAACTATGAACTCTGAACTATGGCTTCTGAAACCCATATCCACCCACACAGATACACACACATAGAAAGTTACAGCTTTACTCAGCTTTATATAATTAACATATATAGCTGCTATGAAGATGTTTAGGAATAATTTTAATTAATTTAACTAGATTCATATTAGTTGTATTATACTACATTTTTTTCTTACATCCCATCATCTCTGAAATCTTAAATAGCTTTTGAAATTTTAATGTATTCTTTAAGTCCTTGTTGATTGTCAAAGTTTCACTCAAAGGTCATCAGTTTCTTGAATGTCTTTATCTTTTCATTTTTAATCGTTTGCTGTCCCCTTTCCCACATTCCAACTGAAATAATCTCTCCTCACTATGAACACCCAAAGCATGTCAACATAACAATTTTTATTATAACAAGCTATCACATTCTACCTAACATTAGATGTGTTATTTACGTATGCATCCCCTTCTTTGCTAGAATGCAACAGTCTTTGGGCTCATTTCCATTCCCACTTGGAGTCTACATAATCAAAATACTATGGTTAAAACAATGTAGACTACCAAGTGGAGAATCCAAGACTTACTCAAAATCATAGTTTTTACTCAGTAGCAGAGGTTGGGGCCAAACATATCCTGGTGCTTTCCAAACTTTCATTTCCACTAGGTTTTCCCTTTTCTACACAGAAATTTAAAACGGGTCTGATTAAATCAACTCTTTTTCTCTTCCTGGTTAAAAACTTTACATTGAAAGAAAAAATGAGGGTCAGACAAATGGACACCAATTCTGATCTCTTTTCTTTTTGCATTTGATTTGATACATTTACACTAAAATTAGATTTCACAGAAGAGAAATTGAGCTACAATGAGAGTAAGAGTGAGGAAGAGAGATTGATTCACAGTGCTCAGTTATTTCCCTGAGGAGCATAGCCTTCTTTCCTTTAGGTGATCAAATGCAACAAGAAGAGGACAAGGGATTCTTTACACTAGAGATTTAGATGAAACTGTGAGGCATGACCTAGAGCAAAGTAGCAATTAAAACTCCAAGTTACAGTTCCTACCTATTGCCCACAGTGTGCTATTGATTGTTGGCCTTCAATTTGCCTTACTGGAAGCCTGACTTGTGATGTCATTGTCCAGAAAGCTATTGAAACTCCCTTGAATTTGCCTTCGCTCTGTATAATTGATTAAATTCAATAACTTTTTGTAATCTAAAAATGTACAGTGACATCATTTAAAATTCCATGATTTAAAATGTTTTTGGAGGGAAAAACCCTATTACTTTCATTTTTTTCACATCAAAAAGGTTCAGAACAAAATCACTACCTCATTTAATTTTAAAAATCAGCAAAGAATTTTTTTTTAATGCAAGGCATACAGTATGGACTGAATATATTCCTGGTATTTGCTGTACACTAGGGTTAATTCTGTGAGTAGAACACTCACTATGTGAGGATTATTTCTACTTCCAACTCCCATCTACACATTTTCACTCTGTTCTCTCATTCCTCATAGCTTTTTCAAGTGTCAAATTGTATGGTGAGAATTAAAAGAAAGCAAGGTTAAAATGTATTTAAGATTTCCAGCATTTTCCTAGACTCTTTTCACACCTCCTTCTAACTAGATTAGAATGTGAACATATAAACAGTTAATCATTAGTTTATAAATGTGTGGCAATAAAATAATTTTGCTTGACTACCGTCTTGCCTGGGAAAAATAGGCAGAAGTCACTTAAGAGTGTACAGTTTAAACCAAACCATTCCTATCATATCAAATTATATTCTTTATTACATAAAATGGGAATGGAGCAGAAATACTAGCAACAACATATTAGTGTTAGCAACCAAGAAAATTGAGGTACCCATCTTGAACACCTTGGAGCTTCACCACTATAAATTATTAAAAGAATGAAATAAATGCATGAATAAAGCAAAGTTTCTGAATCCTTGGGCAGATCAATTTTAAATTAGTTCGGGAAGGGCCTTGACATTTGCCTGATTGAATGGTCTAAAGAAAAAGTTGAAGCCTTTCAACAGCAGGTTGTTGCTTTTTTTCTCCCTAGGTGTTGACAAATTGTCTCTTTGGCTCTAATTTTTCAACTGCAAAAAAACTCTTCAAATCTGAGGCCCTGTGTTAGATTTGCTATTTAATTGTGTCTTTTCAGCATGTCCACCTCACTTTTTTTTTTTTTTTTTTTTTTTTTTTTGAGACAGAGTTTTGCTCTTGTTGCCCAGGTTAGAGTGCAATGGTGCAATCTAGGCTCACTGCAACCTCTGCCGCCCAGGTTCAAGCGATTCTCCTGCCTCAGCCTCCCAAGTAGCTGGGATTACAGGTGTCTGCCTCCATTCCCAGCTAATTTTTTATATTTTTAATAGAGATGGGGTTTCACCATGTTGGCCAGGCTGGTCTCGAACTTCGGACCTCAGGCGATCCACCCACCTCAGCCTCCCAAAGTGCTGCGATTACAGGTGTGAGCCACCGCACCCGGCCTGCCCACCTCACTTCTAATAGTAGAATTCATTTTTCTTTTGGAGAGTCTATTCCCTATGGTTTGGTAGGATGAATCCACCTGCCATGGTGATCATGTGACTCACACCTGGCCAAAGAGAATGTTCTATCCCCACCTCAATCACGACAATTAGATGAGAGCATTACCTCAAAAAGGCCAAGTATTTGATCAGATTTGATGTAAGCTAGCTGTGAGAGAAAGAGTCTTTCTTTGATCAAAATTAAGAAGGATATATCCTTGGGGATTCCTTTCCTACCATATTGAGAAGTGGCCTGCCTGAAAATTAAGCCAATAGGAAAATGGGGCTGAGAGAGAAACAAAGCCCTCTGGGCATCATTTGAAACCCTGAACCTACCTATACCTGAAGCTACATCTATTTTTGGATAGTAGTCAATATTTCAGTAATTTGTCCATGTTTTGCATAAGGTCATTTGAGTTGGAGTTTAGGCACTTTGCAACCAATAACCAATAGATTGCTAACTAATAAAATTGTGATGTTATTTTATAAGTTACTGCAAGCTACTATGTAGTAGGCAACTATCAGGTCATATGAACTCAGACCAGATGAAATGGTCAGAATCACTGAAAAGATATCTCAACTTTTTTCTCAACAACATTTCTGAATGTCTGAAAACAAAATTAATGTTCAATTTAATTTTATTACCCTATCAAAGTAATTCTGATTTTCTACATAGACATTCAGTTAAGTTCATGTACTTTCTTTCTATATCATGAAATTTTAGAATTAGAAAAAGACCTTGGAATTCCTCTTCCCTATTCTCAATTTAGATAAGGAATCTGAAGTCTGACAATATTTAGTGAATTGTCCAACATTATACAGCTAGTTAGGGATGACATTGAAATGCAACCAAATTCTGTATCCATAACGTACCAGAAATTATAAAATTATGCCTATTAACAGTATTCATATTATTCTGAAATGAAGTGACTTGAAACCTTATTAGAATATTATCATTTTAAAAATAAGAAATTAGCTTAGTCAAGCACAAATGATTTGCATTTTTATCCACTGGTATCCATTAATTCTTCCAAAATGAGAATATACTAAATGAGCCAAAATTCCATTAAACACACACAATGATAAATGACCTGAAATGGTCTTTCTGTAATACTTTTGTTTTCTTTATGAATAACTACCAGATAGAAAAGGGTAAAAATCATTATATTCTAATGGGAACTAGCAAATTCTATTAGATATGAATGCCTAATTATAATCTAAGTGAAAAAAATGCTGATTTAAAAACGTTTTTTAAGGATAGCTCATCATACTCCCTCCAAGTTGATAGCTGGTTCTAATGATAGCCATTTCTAATAATACCTAAACTTCAGGAATCAGAAAATACACATATAAAATTCTAACAGCCAAACAGCCTTTTTGTACAAAGTATTAGATGCTCACTGGTTGGATCAGCAGATTATTTTCCTCCATATTCTTATTCCATACTTTTTTAAGTGGAGGACTTCTATTACTGCTCCAAGAGGCATAATTACTGAAAAATGTTTAATGTGCATTTGTGGGTTTTTACACCAACTCGCTAATCTTCAACCAATAAATTTCATTAAACCAAAAGATTACCAAATATTTTCTTTTGGAATTGTTGCATAATTACATGTAGTAAATTTGTAGCCCTAGAGAGTGAACAAACAAAGAAATTAGGTACCCCCAACTTATCCACAAGCAAATGAAAGAAGGTTTGTGGAATAAGAAGAATGTTAAAAGCTAAATTAAATGTTCACTTAAAAGCATGTTCTACAGCAGTTTTTTATATTGTTTAAATTAAATTTCTTTATTAAAAAGTAGTGTATATTACTAATACCTTGTCACAATCTATTTCTAGTTATGCAAACTAGCTCAAAACAAGGTGTTTTTTATATTTGCAAAAAGTAAATATAATTTCTTAATGAAATTGTGTTCTAAATTCTTAACATGCCTCTAATGCCCAAACTATGAAAAAGGAGTAAAATAGTGAACATTTTGTCCATAGAATTCTAATGACTAAAGATCTAAGTAATAATTTTTTTCAACTATAATCACCATTTTTCTACATTAGTGAGATATTTACAGCCATAATGATTAATCAGTATTTGTAAAATGGACGGATTATACTCTTTCCAAGAGTTTCTCTTTAAGGCCTGCCTGGAACGCTCTTTAACAGGCAGTCAGACACCAATGCTATTCCCAGAAATCTGCCTGGTTTCCAGTCCCCCTGATTTGTTCCTCTCTCCTTACTGGTGCAGTCATGAATCATCTTCTTACCCTAGTTCATATCCAACCTTCTTTGCTTCTAACTCCCAGGAGGTTTACAAATTCTATTCATACCTTCAGGATACGCCCACAGACTGTCCACACTTTTCAACCATCAACTAACTCCCTCCTTACAAAACGATAAAATAATTTAATCCAATGACTTCTACTCACCCGGCTAGTTGAGGAAAGCTGGTAAGGGGCTATGACAATGGGCTCCATATACAGATTCTTCTTACTGATTTTTACCTTTACCTTCATGTACAATATAACATGCAGAATATAACCCTGTTTTTCACATGCTGCCTCCCAGGTCCCTACCTCTAGGAAAACTGTCCGACCCCATTCCCACTGAGAGTCACTTTACTCTAGCCTTGCAAGGTCCTGCAGACACCGGGGGGACTTAGGGTCAGCCAGACACTAGGACAACTTTCACAGGGTCCGACACTGCATGAAACAAAGATATTCCAAAGGAGGGAGATTTTTATGAGAAGTTGTTTAAAGAGACAACACACTTTTCTCTAATTGATAAAATGCCACTGTCAATGAGAGAACTAAAATGTGAGGCTCGCTGGGTCCAGTGACTCCCTTTCGATGTCAACAAACTTATGGTGCTGTGCTGCTGCTGTTCCTCTCCCTTTCTTTTTCTTTTTTTTTTTCTTTTTTTTTTTTTTTTTTTGAGTCAGTTTTCCTGCACATTGTAGTTTTAAAGTGCAAATAAATACAAGACCCAGTCACTGTTTGGATTTAGTGTTTTCCGTTGGAACCAGTGCCTTACAGATTATGACACGCAGCACACAGAAAATGGGATTAGAAAAGGGGCTGTGGCCATAGGGTTGTCCTCGGGCTGTAGAAGGCAGGGAAACCCTTCATTATTCTTCCCCTCAGTCTTAGGAAGCTCATGATAGCTAGGTGTCACCTCTAATGTCATTGTCTCCCTCTCAGGCTTTGTCTCCCTGTCTCCCTCTTCCCTTCACTCTCCCCCCCCACCCCGCCCCACCCCTCCTCCTCTCTCTCCATGGCTCTCAGGACCAAAGAAAGGCAGAAGAGCCTAAGAGTGCATCCACCCTCCCCTAATGAATTAATAACCATGCCCAGCCCAACACAAGCCAGAAAGGACTCTTCAATTCCAAATGGAGTGTTAGGGGTTGGTAAAAAGAAGGCATACACTAAAAGTTCAAGAATTTGGTTCCTGTTATTGCTGTGAAATCTGATGAAATACTTAGTTTTGTAAAAAGGGGGTTCAATTAAATCAGTGTTACTATCAGCAAATTTTTAAAAAATACACTAAGAGAATTTATAATGGAAATAGAAAAAGAAATCACTGTTTCTATCCACTAAAGTTAAGGCAGAGGGTTATCAGTACAGCTGTGGTAAAGCAGAATGCCTGAGAGCTAACTTTTTTCCTCTATTACATAGAAGAAACAACAAATGTTGTTTGGAATTCTAACCAAATCCTCTAAATTAAGAACTGGTCATTGAGATTTTATCTAAATAGCCATATAACAGCTTTCTCATGACCAAGCTAAACAACACATTTTCCTTTATAATCATTTTTATTATAGTTCTTCCTGATTTTCATTGCAGATATACTAGGAAAGACAGGAAAATAAAATATGAAAGGAAATAGCACTTAAAGTAATTTTAGAAGTTTATATGATTCCCCATAAGAAATCAATCAGAGATTCTCAGTTTAGCTGTCTAATAACTGCTTTTCCCACATAAATGGAGCCCTCTACCTGGGTGTACAAGGTTTATGTTTCCAGTAAACAAAAGATGCTGTGCAACATAGTCTGGGACTCACTGAAATGGGGACTCTTCAGGCAATGGGGCCTGACAAAAGTATTCGGCAAATAATATTATTCACCAAACATCATTTTAATTTACTTTCTGAAGCACTTGTTTCAAATTACTTATTGATTTGGGAGATAAAAAGAATATGGAAGAAATTCTGACAAGAACAAGCAAACCAGAAAATGAAGAGCTCAGGCAGATGCTCACACACACACACAAAAGGCACAATTGTTCCCTCTGGACACTTTTTGTTGTCTACTATTTACTCTTTTGCCCATAGTGGGCAATATAGTAAAAAAATGTATTCAAATGGCCAATCATATCGCTGAAGTTATTTTACTAGTCATCTAGGTAAATGCAGAATCCTCAAAAATAGGCGCTGTTCTTGTAAAAACAGACCTACTGATTACAATACTAGGATAAATACTTTACACAGTTGAATATAAAGCCTCCTCAATTTTATTCCTGGGTTTTAAAAAGTAAAAAATATATATACTGTCACCTAATTAGATTATGTAAAGGGGGACAATAGGACCATTTTTTTTCTTTCCAAGACATCTGTTAACCTGATTTTGAACCCTAAGCAAGGAACAAGATTCCAGGTCATCCCAAAACGTAAATGAGCATGCGTTCATTCATCAGTCAAAAGTCAGATGGAAAAGGCTTTATTAAGGAAGCCTTTTCTAAATCTTTCCTAAAAAGGAAAAGGATACAAGCCCCACAACCCAGCAGTTTTTCTGCTGAATATTTAGTCTCACCGATCCACAGGTCCTATTGTACAGGAATGTTTATAGAAGCATTCTTTATGGTTGAAAAAAAAAAAAAAAACAGAGTATCTACCTCTAGGGAATGGGAAAATATCACAGGTGCACAAAATGAGTACAAAGTCAGAACTCATGAGCAGATTTACATTTAGCAATACATATATAGAAATAGCTCATAAACCTAATTCTTACTTTTTTAAAAGAAATGAAATGATATTTATAGCACACAATCATTTATATAAATTTTGAAACAATACTATATTGTCCCAGGGATATACAGTAGTCCCTCTCTTATCCACAGTTTGTTTCTGCAGTCCAAAAACATGAAATAGGAAATCCCAGACATGAACAATTCCTAAGTTTTACATGGTGCACTGTTCTGTTTAGTGGGTGAAATCTCACCCTGTCCTACTCCAGCCCATGTGGGACATGAATCCTCCTTTGTCCAGCATGTCCACACTGCAGATGCTCCCTGCCTGTGAGTCTCTTGGTAGCTGTCCTGGTTATCAGATCTATCGTCATGGTATCCCAGTGCTTCTGTTCAGGCAACCCTTTTTTTACTTAATAATGACCCCAAAGCACAAGAGTAGTGGTGCTGGCTTATAGTTATAATTGTGTTATTTTAGTTATTTTAATAGTATATTAGCTATTTTTAATCTCTTAATGTGCCTAATTTATAAATTAAACTTTAGCATAGGTATATATGTATATGAACAAATATAGTATATACACACAGTTCACTATTATCCACAGTTTCAGGCATCCACTGGGGGTCATGGAAAACTGTTATCCCCCTAGGATAAGCATGGGCTACTGTACTTAACTTTAAGTCTGTGTAGATATACAGTCAGCTCTTCTTATTTGCAGGAGATTGGTTTCAGGACTTCCTGCAGATACTCAAGTCCATTCTATAAAATGGTGTACTACAATTGGCCCTTCCACAGATGCAGAAACCACAGATACAGAGGGCCAACTGTATAGATATAAATTTAAACCTACATGTACAATTGACCCTTGAATAACATGAGGTTATGAGCACCGCCCCTTCTACACAGTGGACAATCAGGTTATAACTTTTGACTCCCCCAAATTTAACTACTAATAGCCTACTGTTGACCAGAGGCCCTACCGATAACATATACAGTTGATTAACACACATTTTGTGTATTGTATGTGTTATATACTGTATTTTTAAAGTAAAGTAAGCTAGAGAGAAGAAAATGTTATTGAGAAAATAATAACAAAGATAAGACATATTTACTATCCTTTAAGTGGAAGTGGATCATCATAAAGGTCTTCGTCTTCATCATCTTCACACTGAGTAGGCTGAGAAGAAGGAAGAAGAAGAGGGGTTGGTCTTGCTGTCTCGAGGATGTCAGAGGCAGAAGAGGTGGAGGAGGTGGAAGGGGTGGCAGCAGAGACAGGCACACTTGGTGTAACATTTCTTGAAAAAAATCCATGGATAAGTAGACCCACACAATTCAAACCTGTGTTGTTCAAGGGTCAACTGTATAAATTATTACATGTATATGTGATTGTATATATTATATTGATGAGAAGAATTGTAAGAATACACATTAAGTATGTTACAGCAGATGTCTATGGGGCAAGAGAATGAGAGAGGAGCTTAGGGACCAAGTGAGAAAATTAGATGAAACAGAAGAGAGGCTTGAGCCAAGCCAACCTGTGACCTAGTGGGCCATGAACAAGGACCACAGTGGACTCGACTCTGTGTATTTGACCAAAAACAAAAACGAAGAAACACATAAGGACTTTGTAGCTATAGTTATTGACATTAGGAACAATCAATACTCAGCCATATCTAAAGAGAAAATTCATCTGAAGAGAAAGGAAATGATATTTTTAAAAGCATAGCAAAAAAATATAGACTGGTGATATAATTTTAACCACAGTTAAGTAGAATTAAGAAATATTTAAAATCTTATGCAGAAATATTTCATTTCTAAAACTAACTTATGGGTCTGATAGTATTTAAACATATGAAGAAAGCAAATCAAACCAAGCGAAGACTATCTGAACAGTTCTGCAGACTATCTGAACAGTTCACTGCAGCAACAGTGCTCACATGGCACATTTGTATCTAACTTACAAAATCAGGATTGGCACTGAGATGTCCAGCACCACCTGGAAGAGGCAACTACATCAGGCAGCAGTGTTATCACTTTGCTACATGTGTGCAAGGATTAAGCAGCTGAAAGGAAAAAGAAACATATGTGTGTGTGTGTGTGTGTGTACACACACATAGAGAGAGAGAGATTAAAATATATATATATTTGTGTGATTTGTGTGTGCATATATATACACACATTTATGTGTGTGTGTGTGCTCTTCTGCGTGTGTGTGTGTGTGTGTGTGTATGTATGTGAATAAATGAGAAATTCTATTTCAACAACCTGGCTCTTTCAGGCAAAATGATGGGGTATGATCTGAATGAAGACTATGTCATGTCCCCAGTTCACTATATATGGATCAGACATAGTTACACTGCACATCCTCTGATAAGTTTGCAGAATTCTATGAAAGGTAAACTATTTTGTTAAAGACGAGTCAAGGCACTTCTGAGTGATCCATATAGTCACTCAACAAGATGTTAAAATGGAAAGTAGACAATTTCAATTACTTTTCTCATTGTAGTTTCTTTGAAAATACTTCACGATTATTTCAATTTCTAGTGAAAATAGGTACATATTGATTATATAATTATAGTTATAAAACTAATAATACATTGTTTATATAATAGAATATTTAAAATGTATTGGTTGTATCTTCATTGCTAAGAAAGCTGGATTAAATACTGTGCAAAAATTACCAGTATCAATTTGTTTTTATCAGCAAATATATCAACATTATCCCTTTAAAAATACATTATCTTTACCCATTTAACCATTACTTATAACAATGATTGCATGAAATTGTGTTGGTAAATTACTGAAGCCATGTAAATGTCAATAATTATAAATAAAGCTAATTTTCATAGCTAAGAACAATAATAACTTATTTGAGGATAACCCAAGTCCATCAACCATATGATCATCCCAACATTGCAAAAAGTTACTGAACAGAGAATTTTACCCAAAAGATTATCATAAAAAATGACTGAAATCAACTACTGTAAAAGTTGACCAACAAATTAATGCCCCCAAAACTCTCACTCTAAGCTAGTCATGGAAGCTACACAATAAGAAACAATATACAATAATATACACCAACTTAAAAGTCCCAAAGATACATAAACTGTAAAATGTGCATTTTAGGAAATGAAAGTGGCAATGGTCCAAAGTATCCATCTCATCATCTCAAACAAATTGCTTGATAAAAACTGTAGATCAAATCACTATATTCATGAGTGACTGTAAAGCCATATTTTAAACCTTGGCATATGAAACCATAGTTAGAGGAATTAAGAAATTTGCTTCCTATTGTTTAACATTTCCCTGTTAGGAGATCATCACAAATGGTGAGAAAGAAAAATCTAAAGATGTATAACATGTTATCTATTTTTATGAATATAAAATTGTGCACAGACTAAGCAAATCCCCAGAGATTTAAATGGTCACACCAGACAGTTTATCTGAAATTTCTACAACAAATGACCACCTTAAAAGTTCTCAAAAATACTGAAAAGTACTGAAAAATTTTTGTTGGTTTTTTTCCTCTCCCTTTTGCAACAGAATGAGGAAATGAAGCATTTTTCTTGGACACTGAGTATAATTATAACTAATCATCTCCTTCTCCTTGGAGCAACATTCGTTGACGTTCCTTCATTTTAGGGTGGCTGGCTGACACAATTCAAATATAATTACTCTTCTTGCATGATAAACTCCAGCACCGTGAGCAAATACAGTATGTCTCATTGTCAAGTATGGCTAGACAGCAGCCGTGTAATATAGACCTTTCAAGCCCTGGTGTAGCCCCCTGCCTTTGAAATTTGTGTGAGATGACAAAACTGACTTTCATTTCCCTTGGACTTTCTCAAGGTATCCTTATTAAGAAAAAAAAAAAAAAGCCTAAAACCCATAAATTTAATCTACTGCCTGCCAATCACAATGGTTTCTGCTGTCAGACATTCATGATACATAACCACAAAATTTAAATGTTATTGTTTCATACAAGAAGAAAATGTTGCTCATGACTACCCTCAAATAGTCATGTGACAACTCAGTGCGTTTCCTTTGTTTCCCTCCTCCACCTCTGAACAATAGCAGGAGCAGGAAACATGTAACTGATGGACCACATATGGAAGGAGCTACGCAATAATAAACTCTAAAGAGGGTCATTGTTCTTACCTATCATATAAGAGACAATTGCAGATGAGCAAAAGTTTGTTTCCCAGCATGTATTTCATTTCAGATTAATAGTGATGCTTACTTTATTCTCAAATAACTTCCACTTTAAAAAAAAAAAATCAAACCGTAAGTGGATGATCACTGGAATACAACTTTCACCAACTTTAAAAAAAGAAATAGTAATAATAACAACATCGCATAGTCATGAAAGTTGAATTTCAGAAAGAAAGGCTTGAAACTTAAAATGAAAATTTTCAATACAGCCAACGGCCCCAAGGAGCAAGATTTTCATTAACATAGAAAACCACATAGCTTTCTCTTACATTTACTGATTAGTGTTTTTTTTTTTTTCCTTTAAAGAAAAAAGTTATGGATGGCCACAGATATAAACTTGACATCATTTTGCCCCTTATTGGATTAAAATGAATTTAATAATGTAGTTTTTACTTACTATTTTCTAGGATAGTGTTTTCACGATGGGCCAGGCAATTTGTAGGGCTTTTTGTTTTTGTTTTGTTTCCGAATATAAGAGAACTCTCTTTTTCTGAATGTGTAGCACTGTAAATGGAACTGTATCACATCCCTATCTGCATGTTTATCTTAGTCTGCTACTGGGGACAATTACAGGCCTCTGGATCTTTATTCCTGGACATTCTAAAAACTATATAAAGTAAGCATCAACTGTTTCCATTAGCAATGACCAGACTTAGCAGATGAAGAATCAGATTCTGACAATGGGACTCTTGTTTCTTGGATGAGGAAACACATTGGCTCAGCACATCAGCAGGACTCATTTCTTCATGATATGAAACAATGAAATGGAAATAAAGTTATATCAAATTGAAAACAAAACCTTTGTTTGCTCTACACATACGAGCAAATGCTCAGCAATTTTTGCTTCCAAAATAGGCAGAATTCTACTACACAATTCAGTGGGAGAAAGGTTCACTCTAGCCACTCAGAAGTGATGAATATATGTGGCTGGCAGCAATAGAAGGCGATCTATATACGAAATAAAATGAAACCTTTGACCATTGTAATTTGCAACAGCTAACCAGCTTGTTGTAAGAAAATGGAGCTATAAAAAAATGCACATATATATATACACACACACACACACACATATATTAAAAACAAACAGAAAAGCACACTATAGGGAGTCGGACTGAACATATTTACAACAACTTAGGAGACTCAAATTAAACACTGGCAGATTGGTTCCTCTGAAGTACACAAAGAGGGACACCTATCTCCTTATTTAACAAGGACATTCTATCAGGGAAAGTCTGATCATGGGCAAAGTTCTTTGTTTTCCATGGAACACTGTGTAACCATTTTAGCAATCGGCAATGCAGTCTCACTAAAATACCTGTATAGCTTTCTTCTATTCTTGCGCAAGTCTTGCACTGAAGCCTTTTCAACGGCACCCCATATTCAACTTACCTTTTCCTTTCCCTGGGAAACAGGACTCTACCACTCTGAAAACCATCTACCTCACTGGCCTAATTCAGAGTATTCACCTGATCCACAATATTTGTCTCTGAGATGCATTTATATCTAGAATTCTTTAGGTACACTGCCCAAATGCATAAGTCATTTAGAAATCAAAACAAAATAAATATACAAACCCACCGTGAGGATCACAAAACATATTTGCCTTAACATTCTTCTTAAAAGTTTAGTTAAAGGAAAGAAAGAGACATGAATCTGTGATCCAACTCCCTTACCAGTTACTTACTATGAGAGCACACCCAGTCATCCCTCTGCTCTCCTCTATCACTCACATAGCTTAGTGCCAAACCCTAATAAGCCCTGACTTCACTCCACTGACCTACTACCCACAAAATGTCTAAAATTCAGCAATTTGAACTAAAATGAACTGGTTATATAAGTGCAGCTCAAGTCCAAAAATGAAATAAAAACAAACAAAACAAGAAAAGGTGGCTGAGAGATTTGCATTTGGCTTGCCATGTTGCTTCTTCTACTCAAAGGCTGAGTATTCTTCGCCTTGCGTATTTAAATATGCATCAGCTCAGAAGAAGTTACACAATGTTTCCATCAGCAGAAGATATGGCACTTAGAGAAAGCATCAGGAAAATAAAAACTACAGACAAAATAGGGTGTATTTGCATATTTCACTTGAAATTAGGCTACGTTGCAGCATATTGGAAACTCATATGCATTGGATGTCAGCTGAGTTACTTTTCTTTCCCCCCAAGGTGACATTGGTGCTTGTCTTACCAAATATGATGCAACTGACAAGTGTTTTCATGTAAGGAAGATATATGCCTCCCATCACCTTGTCAAGCTGAGTGAAGGCAAACTCCAGCACATCCTTTCACAAGTGATTAGGTGGTCGGAGTCATTAAAAGTCATAAAGTTAGACTGCAGCAGTGTGCCATGCATATATATGAACTCATCCAAAGCTGTCCTCCTTGAAGCAGGTGATAGCTCTCAACTTTGCCTCTGACCGACTCATAAATTCTTGGCTGAGCTTTCTTTCTCTTAGCATACCTTTGAAATTATACTGAACAGTAAATGCTGCTTTGGCCAGTCTCATTGTCTCCTGCATTCCCAGCCAAGCCTCTAACCACTGGAGGTCCACACATCTGATTTTTTAGTTCACTAACACAAAGTAAACAACTGACTGGCATTATTTATTCTTCCACAGCACTTTTTAAATTAATTTTCAAAGTACTTTAAAAACTCCCATCAATCACTCTACTTTAAAATTTTCTAAAACGACAACAACAACAACAACAAAACAGTAGTAGCATTTATTCCACAAAATTAGAAAATCAGGCACAAAAAGTTGAAGTGGCATTATCAAGAGTCTGAACCATTATGGCTAATTGGGATATCACAACAGAGTTTAAATTATTATGTTAGAAGGATCTACAGTCTTCCCATTTTATCACTTCCCAGTCTTATTTCCCAGAAAAAAAAATCTGATTTTCTAGAAATATTATTTTAGTCATACCTGAGAGAATAGAAACTTTTAAACACATCATTTTACTCACAAATTCCACTTTTAAGACTCTGTTATAAAGAATTAGTTGTACACGGGCACAAATGTATGCACAAGATGTTCAATGCATCATTATTTATAATTAACAACTGCAAACAATCTAAATGTCCAAAAATAGGGGGGCTTTGAGATTCTTTGATTAAATATTATAAATTCTAAATATATATCTGAGGAATTTTTAATGCTAAGAGAAATAATCATGATACAATGTTTATGAAAAAAAACAAAGCAAAACACTTAAGGATCTCAACCATGCTACATATGTAAATACCCAGAGGAAAAAGGACTAGAAAAAATTACAACAGAGTGCTGAGAGTATTTACCTGGTTGTCTGGGAATAAAAGGTAATTCTAATTTTCTTTTTTAAAATATGAATGGATTTTCCAGATTTTCTACAATGAGCAACATTTACTTTTATAATTGAAAAAGAGAAAATAAAACATTGAACTTCCTCAGTGGGTATATCAGTCTCTTGCAAATTACCTCAACAGAGTACCCAATATTAAGCAATCTAAATGCTTTCTAAAATGTATTACAGCAATGTAGTCACTCAGTGCCTGCCCTGACCGTATGAACTGTGTCTCATTACGGATCTGATGTAGTGGCCGATTAATTTTTAAGACCCAATACCTGATGGATCTTAATGGGCCAGAGTGCCTTTCCTAGAATAATTTCATTTCCCAACAAAGCACCAAGAAGTTTATTCATTCCGCATAGACTGGGTGCAGTCATGACCGAACAGAGTGGCAAAGAGGGAGACAGCAGTTGCAAGACTACCTTCAAACTCTCTAACCTGAACAAAATAATGTTGGGCTTCACCACAGCAATTAAGGAAACCTTCTCAGGCTAATGGACGAGACATAAATCAACTCATTTCAGCCTTTGCAAAGGTCATGAAAAGAAAACTTTTTAACCATCAGACATTTAAAAAGATAAAAGCCAAGACTGGGATGCCTGTGCCCCTGTGTCATCCTTTATAACACATTTTCTATTGTTCTAAGCCAGTAATAAAACTGAAAAGGGCCATGCTGTTGATTATATTAATATGATCAAAACACAAAGTGCCTTCACAGAGAATGGACACGTATAAGGAGCATGATTCTTTTCACAAATAATATGACTTTAATTTTCTGGCCTCCATCATTATCGTTATATGGAACAGGCATTTTAAAAGTAATTTCTTGCTCAGTACTCTATAGTTGAAGTCTGTTAAATACTCAAACATATCAACTATGTGGCTGAGAAACTTTTAGAGAGACTAGGATAGAGGAAAAGGAAGTTAACGAGAGAGAAAAAAAAAAAAACCAAAAATCTGAGTCCTCTCTGTCAGGTCAACAGTACTTCTCCCCAGGATCAGATAGGGAAGAAATCCTCAGGTAAGCTACTCTTACCCAGAAGGAAGCCATGTTGATTTTATACCCATACAGATCGCGCTCCTGAATTCTCCTTAAAAGAGACAAAGAATCAGAAGTCACTCTGAAGATTTGCTACTGATTCCCATGAAATCTCATCACTTGAACGATCTCTGTGAAAACAAGCTTGTTTTTAAAATATTATTTTATTGAACTAAAAGACTTTCCCCCAACTTTTATTAATAAAAGTTATATTCAAATCCAGCCCATAATAAAGTCCTATGAGTCTGTCTGCTTCCTAGCATCCCCGTTCATTCACTGTGAAGCACAGGATTAATAAATAGTTAAATCAACAGAAGCTGAGAATAAACAAAGAAAATAATAAGGTTCTTAGATCATCACAAAGATGAACAATTCCTGAAAAATATTCAAGTTAATAATATAGTTGATTATTCTGGTTAAGAATAATCAGAAGAATGAGTTCTCTTTATTTTGGTTTTTATGCTATTTTCTCATTTTAAAAAGTAATACAAGGCAGAATAAGTTACAAAACAAAGAAAGAAATGAAAATAAAATTTTCCCACATGCTACAAAGAAATAACCATTATTAAGAGTCAGTTATTTCTTTTAACTTTTTGTATATAAAAAAACTTCAAAAGCATATATGTATTTCATCATATGTATATTCTATAATCCATTTAATCACTCTTAATTGTTGGACACAGAGAGGGGATCTTATTTTTCATGATTATTACCTCTGCAATAAAAAATCCTGGAATATAATTCTTTCTGCATGTTTGTGATTTTTTTTCTCTTTAAAGTAAATTCAAAACAGTAAAATTATTGAGTTCAAAGAGTATGAGCCTTTCAAGCCTTTTAAAATATATTGCTGAATTGTCCTCCATAAATTTTGTTGCAATTTACATTCCCAAGAGCAATGATTGTGAAAATGTCTTTCAAAATAGTCCTGCTAATCTTCTCTTTGTTTTCAAACAATAGGTTAGCTATGGAGAAAGGTACAGTAAAAGCTGAAACAGCATCCTATCTATTTAGAAATTATTTATGTCTTCACATACACTCGAAGAGAGTGTGTATATTTATAGTGAGAGCAATATTCACTTCAAATGACTGCATTGTATAAGGCTTTTGAAAAGCATCACTGGCCACACACATTCACTTATTTCTATTTGAAGTACAAGGAAATGCACCTTTGGATTTATTCCATCTCCCGCCTGTGAATTTTAAAACCCTATTATTTGCACTATTCTAAATGACTTTGGAGATCTAACCAGGTAGAGGCATTAACAAAATCTGTGTTTATTGTATCATATACATAGAGGGAATTTAACCAGGTTAAAAAAGGTAAGATTTAAAGGGGGTGAAGAACAGGCTCACAAGTGAGAGTGATATTAGACAATAATGTTCCTCATAGCAAACTTTCTGTGTGTCAAAAGCATCAAAGAATTAGTGGGAACCAAGATGGCAGGGTTTTATTTCATAGAACAGGGAATATAGACAGAATAACAAAGGAGAAAGCAATAAAAAGAAAGGAAGGGCAGATAAGCTAGGTTACATCAGTGCAACTTCCCAACTCTGCCAAGCCAGGAAGAATAGGTGAGCTTTTCATAGGTGAGTTTCCAAATCTGAAATGTGCCCAAAGTTACTCTTGTTCCAGTGCCTCTCGGGAAGACGTTAGGTAGAGCTGAGCCATGGCTACTGAGGGAGCATGGTGACTCTCTGTTGTAACCTACTCAGTCTCCACAGAAGGTTTAGCAACAGCCTCAAGATGCACAACATGTACATGATCACTCCCACCATCTAAGTCATCAATGTTGCCCTCAGGTGACATCTCAGAGCCATTCCCTAAATAACAAAGCTAACCGGATGAATCACAGATTTGTAACTGCAATGAACGAGGACTCTTCAGTACCTCTGAAGATCAAATACCTTTGAGGGGATTTATGTACATTATTTTCTTATCCTGCACACATATACGAATTGTCTTACTGAATCAAAGGCATTGACATGATAAACAAAACACTCAGATTTGTTTGGGGTCCCTGGCCATCAACAAAAATGCTCCAAACTGAGATGCCCTGTTTACCGATCAACATATTATGAAACCTTCACAAAAACTTTTCTAAAACTTCTGAAGGTTGATTAAAACCTTTTAGTTGGATATTTCTGACAGACTATTAAGAATGACTACATATGTACTAAATTTATAAAGACCATCGCAGTCTAAAAGAGAAAACAATAGAAAAGCCTAATCCTGGGATTCAGGGGATGAAATGAAAAACAAGAACCCCTTGCACTAGCATCTGTCTGTCTCAATCTCTCTCTTTCCTCCCTCTTCTTGGTCTGCCTGATCCTCTAACTCAAAGCTAACGTTTCGTCTTTAGATGCAAATCCATCCATGTTCTGTAGATGCTAAACTGCCAACAAAATCATACATGTGAGGAAACTGTTACCGAAACTCAACCCCAAACCCAAATCTTACAAGAGACTCAAGTTGGCCTTAAAATTAAGCAAATGTGTGAAGCCACAAAATTGGCTCTTAATTCAGTCTTTCCAAAGAGGGTTATTTTCTAACAAAGTTTCCCAAATCAAAATTCAGCTATACTCCCAGTATATTCTTTTAGGGAACCAGTCTTTGATTAAATTCTGAGAGTGATCATAGCAAAAGAGCTTGTTCTAAACAGTAGTGACTCTTGTTTGAAATTACATATTTAAACCTCAAAGAATAACCCATAACTCATACCACTGCCACAGTGGTTGTCACTCCTTTATTGGCCAAGTAACGGAGCCAATTAAAAAAGTGACATTATTGGCTCTATTATTCAAATGTTTCTGCTACCCTGAGAACATCATTCCATCTTAAGAGTCTACTGTATTGACTACAATATTTGTACTCAATCATTGTCATTTTGGTAAATTCCCTCCATCTTCCTGGCAGGATTCATTTAGAAGCACCCTGATATTTTCATTCTTAAAGCCACCTTTTACAATATTGAGATAAAATATACTCATATTCCTGAAGCTTTCATTCTAAAGACTGCAAATTTTCTAGTGAAAGATACTCTTTAAAGAAACCAAGTAGCTTATATTTTCCTCATACATGACAAGTCATTGAGTTGCAGTAAATAAATAATATGGAATCTAGTTTCATAAGCAAAATTGATTTTAACTCAGTTCTTGAACTATGCCTGAAAATAAAGTGTACTATTTAAAGAGAGTTTGTGAAATTCCAGGAATGTTATACATTAGTAAACAATTCAGAACTACATGTGTAAAGACACAATTAACTTGCTGAATAAATGAAAAACAGATTTTCCTTCAATTACTTTTCTCTACAAAGTAACTCTGGGGTGATCATTCCCAAATTCAGAAAAACACTAGCAGTTCTGTCTTAAGTGTACTGTTCTAAGTGGGGTCTCACTCTTTAATCCTTGCCTCCTACTTACTCCCTCCAACATCTGGCCAAGGAACCTGGACTGCACAGGCGCCATGATGAAGAAAAGCAGGTGGGGCCTAACCGAATGACGGGGCTGTCGGGGCTGTCGCAGAGCAACCTGAACAGGGCGCCAGCTTCCCTTCTTTGCTCATCTTCCCTTTCCAACTGAGGTGATCCTTGTTAGGCCTGAGGTCTTAAGAGGAAACAATTAGGACAAGAAACTTCCCTTCACTTCAAGGAACTCTGATAGAAAGGGCCCAAAGGAGCCCTCAAAGCATGAGCCTTTCCTGTACTAGTAATTCTGGAAATTCCTTCTAAAAGAAAAGGAGGCATTGTCTCCACAAAGCCAGGTCAGAATGGCCAACACATTCTTCTTCTTCATTCTCTGCTATCTTCTCTGCTAATCTCCCTGCAGCACTTCATAGGCTTTGTTATTCTGATGGGGAAAACTAACAATACTTAGGGTAATGAAAGGCCACTGTTCAAGGAATTACAAGGAAGCAGAGCCTTGATCTCATATAGTAAATCAGCTCAACTAAATTCTACAGTTAATTAACAGATTTTTAATTCTCAGTCCTCTGGTCATCTCAAATCTCTTCACCTAGGCCCCTTCATACATCCATCATAGAATGTTAGGGACTTGGGCTTGAGTCAAGAAATCAGTATCCAATCCCAGTTCCATCACTTACTTAAAACCTGTTATATTAACCATGTTTTTTTTTTTTAATTTTCTATATTCTGATTCTTTGACATGTAGGGTCCCACTGATCCTGGACAGTCTGTCCCTCCCAGAGCTAGCTATTCAGAGATGGTAAACGTGAGAGCTTGCTTTTCAAATGCAAACCAACCAATCTAGAGCTCATATACCCAACCACCTCCTTGATTGGGCTGTCACACTCCAACTGCCCTAATCACCCCAGGGCCAGGTACCAGACAACCAGGGACAGTCCCTCTACCCAAAAGCCCACTGAAATCATTCAAACCAGCCAATCCTAAGCCTGTTTACCCTGCCTTCCTTCCCACCCCTTCCTTCCCATGGAAACTACAATACTGGCCCTTGCTCATAATTTCTTCTGCCCCTCTGCCTCCTAACAGGATGTAGTGCTTCCCCACGTAACCCCCAACAGTGTGGCATGCCACTTCTCTTGGAATCTATGAGTATAGCAAACTATCTTTTCAATAGCAGTCACCTCCTGGTCTGTTGCTTTATTATGCCTAAATAACAATAAAACCTATGTTGAAACAGCTCTGTGACCTTGGAAATGGGGCAGAACTTCTGCCTTCATGTCTTCCTGAGGAAAAAGAGGACAATATTTCTTGTCTAACAGGGCTCCTGTGAAGATAAGCTAAAATAATAGATGGCATGTACTTAGTATGTAGTAAGTGCTCAATAAATGCTGATGCACCAAGTTAACAGACAAGGAAAGCAGGACTTTGAGATAATTCATTCAAAGCTACATATCTAGGAAACTGTAGTATCTAATGATATCCAGATAAGTCTGGCTCTAAATCCCTTTGTTTTTATATCATACTACCTCTCCCCTGTTAAACCTAGGCCCTCTCCTATTGCACTTTGAACCTCCAGTATAGTAGTAAACACTTATTGCCTCATTTTACAGTCAGTCACGTACAAGTACACCAGGAAGACAGCATGTGCTTTATAAACTGAAAGGACGGGCGTGGTGGCTCACGCCTGTAATCCTAGCACTTTGGGAGGCCAAGGCAGGCAGATTACCTGACATCAGGAGTTTGAGACCAGTCTAGCCAACATGGTGAAACCTTGTCTCTACTAAAAACACGAAAATTAGTCAGACATGGTGGCAGGTGTCTGTAGTTCCAACAACTCGGGAGGCTGAGGCAGGAGAATCGCTTGAACCCAGGAGGTGGAGGTTACAGTGAGCCAAGATTGTGCCACTGTACTCTAGCCTGGGTGACAGAGTGAGACTCTGACTCAAAATAAATAAATAAACTGAAAGAGAGAAAGAGAGAGACAGAGGGTTACAAGGAAAGAGGGAGGGAGACAGAAAGAAAGAGAGGAAGGAAGCAAAAAGGAAGAAAGAAAGGAAGGAGGGAATACAGGAAGAAAGGAAGGAAGAAAAGAAGAAAGGAAAAAGAAACAGACAGACTTCTCTCTCTCAGAAACACCAATTATTTGTTTCCTGGTTACTTTCTTTCTTGCTGGGTCCCAAATCTACCCTCAGAGAACGGAAAAATCGCTTTATCTTTAGTTATAAAAATTTCCAATCAAGAAACATTTGCCCAGTTACAGGAATTTTTCTCTATTAGTCTGTCTTTTTTATGGACCCCAAATTTCTAATTAACAACTTCTGCCAAGCTTCCTCCTCCCATAATCTCTAACTGGCAAATATATTTTTTAAAAGCTGCCCTCTGCAAACACTTGAGGTCAATTCTGAATTCTCCATGCCTCCAAATCCTTGCATATATTCTTTGATTATCACTTCTCTTTCTTCTTTCCTTCACTTCTCTTTCTCCTGAGTCACATATCTGGGCTTCTCAGCTTCAAGTGGCCCAGAGATGTCAAGTTAATGTTTTATAGCTTCCCTGTCTTCACAGAACAAACATTAGCTATATAAAGCTTTCATCACTCTTGACCCAAACTGGAAAAGAAGTATTCTCAAAACCACCTATAACTTCAACTGGGGATTTTTTTGTAACCTTGCAGCAGAAATCGCCAACTTAAAAGGAGTAGCAGGAAGGTCCTGTGAATATGTAGGAACTGTCAGAGTCTGGAGAACACATGGTCTCTGAGCAGCTACTCTGCTCCAACTGGTAGTTTCATGCCAAGAAAGCCCATGTGGCCAGATCACCCACATTTTCAAGGAAAGCCTTAAAAATCTGTATTTCTATGTGAAGAAACTCCCTACATTTAAAAGTTGCCAATTAATTCAATTTAGTCCAAATGAAAATGATTCTGTTAGTTTAGTATGAAGGTCTCCACATTAAGGCTTTTCTCCTAAGACATTTTAGAAGAATTCTTCAAATGTGTGGCTAGAGAGCATAGCATTTTTTCTGAGAAAGAATGACATGGAAGATAGTTCATTTTATTGGAAGGTAATGGAATGTTTAATGCCATAAAATCTTACAATCTGGGTGAAGTGAATTATATTAAGTGGGGAAAAGGAAGTTACAAATGTTGGTGTTTTTGCCTTCTTAAACATCTCCCCTCCATCCACTTCTACTTACCCTCACACTGTCACCAGCCTCACATGGGCTACCAATACTTCTTACCTGAAGAGCGCCCTACCCCTACCACATAGGTGCCCAGGGCAACACTACAGTAATGTTTTATGTTTTACATAAAATTAGCAGATAATTTGCATCATATATATCATGAGTACAATATAATTTCACGAAGTGCATGTATATTTTTGTCCTTTATGCTGATATTAATTAATTTCAGAACTGAAATTGAAGATTCTGATTGTTTTGAATTAAAAATAATACTTAAAGCTTTCTCCATTTTTTTCTCTCAAAATGCATACTACATACACACATACATAGAAAACACAGGAATTCAATTGGCCGAAATTAAACTTTAAAAACAAAGTTTATTTTCAATCACTTAGATCAATATAGATCTTCTAAGGTCAGACTTAGCACATCACAGTTCCCCATGATTCATGGAGGAAGCCAAATCTTGGCAGGGATTTTATGAACATTGCTAAAGTATTAGGCCTAGGATTTGATATCTCCTTTCAATTAGCAAGAAAATACTTTCTAGATTTTTAATCAAACTTTATCCTGCTGATGGCAGAAAATGTTCTTAAGTAAGTATTTCCTTATACTTTTAGTAGTATCATGATTCCTCTGAGTGGAACAATATATCAAAGTATAATCTCCAAATCTGATACAGCATTAGAGACAAGGGCCAAATCCTACTAAACCTAAATTTTACAATATTTACATTCAGGTAAGAATGATTTTCTAAATTTTAATTCATTGCTACTGTCCTGTCTGATTTCTTGAAGGAATGAGAGCAAAGGCATATTTTTGATATGATAATTCAATATATTGCTATAGTTTGAATGTCTGTCACCATCAAAACTCATGTTGAAATTTGTCATTGTGATGGTATTGGGAGGTGAGATCTCTTAGAGGCAGCGCTCTCATGAATTGACTAATGTCATTATTGTGGGAGTGGGTTTGTTATTGCAGGAATGGTTTTGCCCAATCTTGCTTTCTCTCACTTGGTTTTTCTCACCACATGATGCCTTCCACCATGTTATGATGAAGCAAGAAGGTCCTCCCGAGATGCCAGCACCTTGATATTGGATCTCTCAGCCTCCAAAACTATGAGACAATAAATTTCTGTTCATTATAAATTACCCAGTCTCAGATATTCTGTTATAGCAGCACAAACAAAGACATATATCTATCTATGTTTTAGCCTCTATTAGCCCTTGAAAAACAACCTTCATAAATTCATTCATCACAGATAAATTTCCTTGAGTTTTTATCTTTTAAAACTAGAAAGCCCTAATGTTATATCATATGCATATTCTCTATTGCCATTATGATTTCTTAACAGATAGAAACCAGAACTGCATAAAATAGGACAGAGGTTGGTTAACTTCATTTTTGAAAATTGAATAAAAATGTTCAGTTTGTTGTCAGTAGTCTTCTACATATTATTAATCATTATGGCCAGAGCACACACTTCCCAGGAACTAAATTCCTCTCACTATTTAACTTAAAGAATCAGCTGAGGAAAAAAAAAAAAACTAATCTTAGGGACTATAACATATGAATATGTGTTCAAAAGAATATCTATTGGAGCTTGTTATATAACCTACATGATAAAATCTTGGAGAGATGGTATCAGCAAAAATGGCAGAGTTAGGACTTAAAAAAATTCTCTCTTCCATAAAAGCAATGAGAAAACTGGCAAAAATGATCAGAATCAGCTTGCTCAGAACTCTAGAAATTAGTCAAAAGTTTGCAGAAACCTGGGGAGCACTTATTTGGGAAACAAATGAAAACGTTTGAATCTCAGTAAACAGCAAGCTTTGCAGCATTTTAACTTGTCCTGTCCAATCCTCTCCTCCACAGCTCTGAAGTAGCTTTGAAAACCAACAGCCTACAATCACAGTAAAAACCAGTAAGCTGACAGCTGCCAGAGAGGGAAAAATAGTGTTGAAGCTTCTTTAAAGGCTCATTTTCAAAGCACTATCATTATTTTGCCTGTCTTATGGTCCCTGGAAGACCCTATACCCACAGCTGTCTGTTTTTGACTTGACCCAGAGCTCATTCAGTTTCCTCAGGAGCATTTTCCAAAAACAATGAGCAACAATTGAATAACTTTCTGGCTGTATGAGGCAATGGGTAACAGTTGGGGCAAACAATAGGCTAACCAAAATGCTGAAAAGGAAAGCCTGGGGAAGTAGATACCCACAAAGGTATTGAAAAGCTCCAACATATTTCTTGGAATCTAGAAGGTAACATGATGCACAGAGTTGTGCACATGCCCATGTCTGTGCACACAGTCAGAAGAGACCTGAGAAAACCCTCAGCTGTCACTGTGGGCTGACTTGGAGGCTCTGCACAAGTAAGAAGGCCTTGCTGAGTATTGAAGGTATGCCCCAACATATACACAAGGCCCTTTCCCAAGATAGGAAAACATTGATTTCAAGTGCTTAAGAAAATATCTGTCCAATCTTTAACTGACCACTAAGCTAACAAACTAATTAAGCAGAGACTTCAGTTGCCACATATAATAAAGAATATGGATTTTGTAGAATTCTTTCAGAAAAAACACTAAGTAAAAACAACATTCCCTCCTCTTTGGAGATGGGGTCATCTGATTTTCAGATTTGCTACATCATATTATTTTAAATATTCAGTTTTCAAAAAAATTACTAGACATGAAAAAAAAATTATGCTCCATACACAGGGTAAAAAGCAATCAATAGAGAAGTCTCTGAGGAAAATCAAACATTGTACTTATTTGACAAAAGACTGTAAATAATCTATGTTAAGTGTGTTCAAAGAATGAAAGACAACAATACCTAAAAAAAGATATCTCATCAAAATGTAAAATATCAATAATAGATGAAAAATTACTTCTTACACAGAAATTCTAGAGTTGAAAATATAACAACTGAAATGAAACATTTACTAGCATAGCTCAGCAGCAAATGTGACCATGGGGATAAAAGAATCAACAAACCTGAAGGTATGTCAATGGAGATTATTCAACATTAAGAACAGAAAGAAAAAAGGAAAAATGAACGGACTCCTAGTTTGTGTTTATCTGGTGATATCTTAATATTCCTAGATAAAGTGTACCAACTTCGGTGTAATGGGAGTACAGGAAGAAGGGGAGAAAGCAAAAGGTTCAAAAATATTATCTGGAAAAAAAAAGTCAAAGCTCAAAATGGATTTAAAAAATAATCTTCATATCCAAGAAGTTTAATGAAACCCAAGTAGGATAAATTCAAGGAGACCCACATGAAGACATACTATAATCAAATTGTTGACAAAGATGAAGAAAGAACCTTGAAAACAGCAACAGCAAAGTGACTCATTACATACAAGTAATCCTTAACAAGATTAAAAGCCAATTTCTCATTACACACCATGGAAGTTAAAACGGATGACATGTCTAAAGTGCTGAAAAAAATATTGTCATAAAAAATTCTATATCCAGAAAATCTATCCTTCAAAACTTAAGGTGGAGAGATTAAGATATCCCCAGATAAACACAAACTAAGAGCATCTATCACTTAGAAGCCTGCCTATAAGAAATACTAGAGTCCTTGGAGTAACTCAAATCTAATGAAGAAAGAAAAAGCACTAGTAAAGGTGATTACATAAATAAATGTATGCATTTATCTCATAAATATATGTATATTTTGTTTATAACTATTTTCTAGTATCTGATTTAAAAGAAAATTGCATTTTAAAAAATTAAAAAGAAAAACTTTATAAAACAATAAATCTGTATAGAGGGGCACACACTGTATAAAAATATAATTCATATGAAAATAACAGCACAAAGATGGTGAAAAATCAAAGCCATATAGGAGCAAAATTGTTATATACTATTGTAATTAGGTTGGTATTAATTCAAACTCGGTTGCTATAAGTGAAGATGTTAATTATAACACCAGGGAATAACTAAGAAACTAACAACCAAAAATCAGTAAAATAAATGACAAGGGAATTAAAATTGCACACTAGAAATGTTTTATTTCAGAAAAAAGGCAGTAATGGAGAAATAGAGGAACATAAAAAGGCATATACATGTAGAAAACAAACAGCAAAATAGTAGATTTAAGTCCTACTTTATCAGTCCATATAAAGGAATATTATTTAGCCATAAGTAATGAAGTTCTGATTCATGCTACAACATGGATGAACCTTAAAAGCATGATGTTAAGTGAAGGACATCAGATTCAAAAGGTCACATATTTTTATTTGTATGAAACATCCAGAATAGTCAAATCCATAGAGATAGGAAGAAGTGGAAAGTGACTGTTTATAGATACAGAGTTTCTTCTCGGGATAATTAAATGTTTTGGAATTAGATAGTGTCGATGGTTGTACAACTTTGTGAACATACTAAAAGCCACTGGACTGTACATTTCAAAAGAGGGAACTATGGTACGTGGGTTATATCTCAATGAAAAAAATCATGGAATCAGGAACCATTTTATTATCCTCCAGAGAGCCTATCTCAGGATGTGATCTATGAGTGTTTGTTGAATAAAAAGACTGTTTAGTGACAATACTAATATTAGAACATGACCTGTACTAAATCTACAAAAATGAGAGCTGGAAACTCAGACCTGATCAATATTTCTCCAGTGCTTTCTTTGGCAATTGTTCAATAATTTCAATAACATCTCTCACTTATAGAGACAGAAAAGCCTCTGGAGTGGACCTATCAACCAAAAATTTGATATTTTTGAGTGCCTATCACTGTTTTTTTAATTCTATCTTCTGTCATCATACTGAGTAAAAGCCATCTTCACGCAGTTAGCCCATCCCACTCTCTAGCGTCTTATTTTATTAATTGCTTCAACTCCAATGTTTCCAATAGCATTCATCATGACCACCACCTACACAGAGGCAACGCCGATGAAACTTTTCACCCAAAACTGCCTCATGACAGAAAATGTAATTGCAAGCATCTTTTCTCCTGACCACAATGTCCTAATTTTCATAGTCTTTTGCTCTGCAATCTCACTTGTTATTCTACTTCATTGAGGTCATCAGGCTTTTACTTCCATGTTTTTTTCCCCCAATCTATTCAGCACTTATTTCATCCAAAAAGGAAACCATTGTGCCTAGAGATTAGTGAGAGTAGAATATAAGGGAAAGGTAGGAGATCCAATTACATACAGACTTTTTAGACCTGGAAATGAATTGGGATTTTATACTACAGAAAAAAATTATTTTATTGAAATTGTATTAATAGGCATTTTAAACAGAAAGGTAACAATTTGATTTATAATTTTAAAAGGCCACTCTATCTTTTGTAGGAGGAAAAGAGAGAAAACAGAGAGGCCAGTAAAAGAGGATATATAGAAATCCAGGGAGGGGATGACAGCAGTTTGAACTTGAGTAATAATAGTGAAGATGAAGAGAAATTAAGAAATTTAATATGTATCTTGGAGCTATATGAAACAGGATTTGTTGATGGTCTTGTTGACATAACTATCACATGTGAAGGATGAAGGCAAAGGATACATTATTGCTGACACATAGATTTTTGGCTTGTGGAATTGATTAGCGATACCATTTACTGATAAGAAGAAAATTTAGTAAAGACTAGTTTCAAATAATCAGTTTAGAATAAACAGTTATTAAATCAATAATTTATTCTAAATAAGTTTTGATTTAGAATGAATCCTTGTTTATTCATTCTAAATCAAGACATTTAGAATGAATAATCATTAATTCCTTTTTGGGAGGATTCTGACAGAGTGGCTGAAAAAGTGGAAGCATAGTTTTTATTCTCACCAAAACCCTCCTATAAAAAGAGATGTTCCTAGACAGCAAAACTAAATGTGGAGGACCTAAAACAAAACTAAGTGACGAGGTATTTCACAAACCCCAAAATACTAGTGGATGGAGACATACCACCCATGTCTATAAGACTCACATGGTACACGCACATGTGTACTGAAGGAAGCAGGGGAGGCAATGGACATCTATCAGACATGAGAACAGGAAAGCCAAACGACAACAGACACCTACTACAAAGCATGATGGGACAGTATCAGCAAAACAATTAAACTGGAAGAGGTTTTCACACCTTCAGGTGATTGTGCATGGGAACTGAAAGGGAAGAGACCAAGTCTTATGAAAATAGAATTTAACATATTCCAGAATACGTTTCTACAGTGAGTAGAAACAGCTGAGAATAGATTCCAAATTAAACAGGACAGAGGCAGTAGAAGCAAAAGAAAAGAGAAAGTCAAGTAAAAGCAACAGAGAAAAACAGAATCAGAAAGAACAATATTACATTTTTGAACACTTTACAAAGATAAAAGATCCACAGCTATCCAGATACATTCTACCTTTTTGTCCAGGAAAACTAATCCACAGATGAATGAGCAACAGAAAAGATTATAACCATATGTAGTTATTGTCAAAAAAGAGAGAATAGGTACTGGCACAAAATTCCCACAGATTATGAAAACACACCACCAAAAATATATCCCCCAAAACAGATAAAAATTAGAATGCAATACTTTAAGCCAAATTATAAAAACAAGAAAGTCATGCAGAACGTAAAAAGACAATATAAATAAAAGATTCCAGAAATGAGGTGATAAAATCAGTGAAGAAGTCTCCTTTTCTAGAAGGTATAGTTTTTTTTTGTTTTGTTTTTTTTTTAAAGTAGAAAATTTTGGGAGGAGGTTCCAAGATGGCCAAATAGGAACAGCTCCAGTCTACAGCTCCCAGCGTGAGTGACACAGAAGACAGGTGATTTCTACATTTCCAACTGAGGTACCGGCTTCATCTCACTGGGGCTTGTCGGACAGTGGGTGCAGCTCACGGAGCATGAGCTGAAGCAGGGTGGGGCATCACCTCACCTGGGAAGCACAAGGGGTCAGGGAATTCCCTTTCCTAGCCAAGGGAAGCCTTGACAGATGGTACCTGGAAAATTGGGACACTCCCACCCTAATATAATACTGTGCTATTCCAATGGTCTTAGCAGACAGCACACCAGATTATATCCTGCACCTGGCTCGGAGGGTCCCACACCCGCAGAGCCTCACTCACTGCTAGCACAACAGGCTGAGATCAGACTGCAAGGCAGCAGTGAGGCTGGGGACAGGTGTCCACCATTGCTGAGGCTTGAGTAGGTAAACAAAGCGGCTGGAAAGCTCGGACTTGGTGGAGCCCACCGCAGTTCAAGGAGGCCTGCCTGCCTCTGTAGACTCCACCTCTGGGGGCAGGGCACAGCTGAACAAAAGGCAGCAGAAACTTCTGCAGACTTAAACATCCCTGTCTGACAGCTTTGAAGACAGTAGTCGTCCTCCCAGCATGGAGTTTGAGATCTGAGAACGGACAGTCTACCTCCTCAAGTGGGTTCCTGACCCCTGAGTAGCCTAACTGGGAGGCACCTCCCAGCAGGGGCTGACTGACACCTCATATGGCCGGGTGCCCCTCTGAGATGAACCTTCCAGATGAAGGATAAGGCAGCGACATTTGCCCTTCTGCAATATTTGCTGTTCTGCAGCCTCTGCTGGTGATACCCAGGCAAACAGGGTCTGGAGTGGACCTCCAGCAAACTCCAAGAGACCTGCAGCTGAGGGTCCTGACTGGTAGAAGAAAAACTAAGAAATAGAAAGCACATCCACACCAAAACCCCACCTGAATGTCACCGTCATCAAAGACCAAAGGTAGATAAAACCACAAAGATGGGGAGAAATCAGAGAAGAAAAGCTGAAAATTCTAAAAATCAGAGTGCCTCTTCTCCTCCAAAGGAACACAGCACCTTGCCAGCAACTAACAAAGCTGGAAGGAGAATGACTTTGATGAGTTGAGAGAAGAAGACTTCAGACAATTGGTAATAACAAACCACCAAGCAAAAGGAGGATGTTCGAACCCATTGTGAAGAAGCTAAAAACTTTGAAAAAAGATTAGATGAATGGCTAACTAGAATAAACAGTTGTAGAGAAGACCTTAAATGACCTGATGGAGCTGAAAACCATGGCACGAGAACCATGTGATGCATGCACAACCTTCAGTGGCCAATTTGATCAAGTGGAAGAATGAGTATCAGTGATTGATGATCAAATGAATGAAATGAAGCAAGAAGACAACTTTAGAGAAAAAAGAGTCAAAAGAAATGAACAAAGCCTCCAAGAAATATGGGACTATGTGAAAAGACCAAATCTATGTCTGATTGGTGTACCTGAAAGTGATAGGAAGAATGGAACCAAGTTGGAAAACACTCTTCAGGATATTGTCCAGGAGAACTTCCCCAACCTAGTAAGGCAGGCCAACATTCAAATTCAGGAAATACAGAGAACGCCACAAAGATACTCATGAAGAAGAGCAACTCCAAGACACATAATTGTCAGATTCACTAAAGTTGAAATGAAGGAAAAAATGTTAAGGGCAGCCAGAGAGAAAGGTCGGGTTACCCACAAAGGGAAGCCCATCAAACTAACAGTGAATCTCTTAGCAGAAACTCTACAAGCCAGAAGAGAGTGGGGGCCAATATTCAATATTCTTAAAGAAAAGAATTTTCAACCCAGAATTTCATATCCAGCCAAACTAAGCTTCATAAGTGAAGGAGAAATAAAATTCTTTACAGACAAGCAAATGCTTAGAGATTTTGTCACCACTAGGCCTGCCTTACAAGAGCTCCTGAAGGAAGAACTAAACATAGAAAGGAACAACTGGTACCAGCCACTGCAAAAATATGCCAAATTGTAAAGACCATCGATGCTAGGAAGAAACTGCATCAACTAATGAGCAAAATAACCAGCTAACATCACAATGACAGGATCAAATTCACACATAATAATATTAACCTTAAATGTTAATGGCCTAAATGCTCCAATTAAGGACACAGACTGGCAAATCGGATAAAGAGTCAAGACCCATCAGTGTGCTGTATTCAGGAGACTCATCTCACATGCAGAGACACACATAGGCTCAAAATAAATGGAGGAAGATCTACCAAGCAAATAGAAAGCAAAAAAAAGCAAGGATTGCAATCCTAGTCTCTGATAAAACAGACTTTAAACCAACAAAGATCAAAAGAGACAAAGAAGGCTATTACATAATGGTAAAGGGATCAATTCAACAAGAAGAGCTAACTATCCTAAATATATATTCACCCAATATAGGAGCACCCAGATTCATAAAGCAACTCCTTAAATACCTACAAAGAGACTTAGACTCCCACATGATAATAATGGGAGACTTTAATATCCCACTGTCAACATTAGACAGATCAATGAGACAGAAAGTTAACAAGGATATCCAGGAACTGAATTCAGCTCTGCACCAAGTGGACTTAATAGGCAACTACAGAACTCTCCACCCCAAATCAACAGAATACACATTCTTCTCAGCACCACATCACACTTACTCCAAAACTGGCCACGTAGTTGGAAGTAAAGCACTCCTCAGCAAATGTAAAAGAACAGAAATTATAACAAACTCTCTCTCAGACCACAGTGCAATCAAACTAGAACTCAGGATGAAGAAACTCACTCAAAACCATCCAACTACATGAAAACTGAACAACCTGCTCCTGAATGACTACTGGGTACATAACAAAATGAAGGCAGAAATAAAGATGTTCTTTGAAACCAATGAGAACAAAGACACAACATACCAGAATCTCTGAGACACATTTAAAGCAGTGTGTAGAGGGAAATTTATAGCACTGAATGCCCACAAGAGAAAACAGGAAAGATCTAAAATTGACACCCTAGCACCACAATTAAAAGAACTAGAGAAGCAAGTGCAAGCATATTCAAAAACTAGCTGAAGGCAAGAAATAAGTCAGATCAGAACAGAATTGAAGGAGATAGAGACACAAAAAATCCTTCAAAAAATCAATGAATCCAGGAGCTGGTTTTATGAAAAGATCAACAAGATTGATAGACTGCTAGCAAGACTAATACAGAAGAAAAGAGAGAAGAATCAAATAGACACAATAAAAAATGATAAAGGGATATCACCACCGATCCCACAGAAATACAAACTACCATCAGAGAATACTATAAACACCTGTACACAAATAAACTAGAAAATCTAGAAGTAATGGATAAATTCCTGGACACATGCACCCTCCCAAGACTAAACCAGGAAGAGGCTGCATCACTGAATAGACCAATAACAGGCTCTGAAATTGAGGCAATTATTAATAGTCGACCAACCAAAAAAGTCCAGGACCAGACGGATTTACAGCCAAATTCCACCAGAGGTACAAAGAGGAGCTGGTACCATGCCTTCTGAAGTTATTCCAATCAACAGAAAAAGAGGGAATCCTCCCTAATTCATTTTATGAGGCCAGTGTCATCCTGATACCAAAGCCTGGCAGAGACACAACAAAAAAAGAGAATATAGACCAATATCCCTGATGAACATTGATGCAAAAGTCCTCAGTAAAATACTGGCAAACCAAATCCAGCAGCACATCAAAAAGCTTATCCACCACGATCAAGTTGGCATCATCCCTGCAATGCAAGGCTGGTTCAGCATATGCAAATCAATAAAGGTAATCCAACATATAAACAGAACCAAAGACAAAAACCACATGATTATCTCAATAGATGCAGAAAAGGCCTTTGACAAAAATCTACAGCCCTTCATGCTAAAAACTCTCAATAAACTAGGTATTGATGGGATATATCTCAAAATAATAAGAGCTATTTATGACAAACCCACAGCCAATATCATACTGAATGGGCAAAAACTGGAAGCATTCCCTTTGAAAACTGGCACAAAACAGGGATGCCCTCTCTCACCACTCTATTCAACATAGTGTGGGAAGTTCTGGCCAGGGCAATCAGGCAGGAGAAAGAAATAAAGGGTATTCAGTTAGGAAAAGAGGAAGTCAAATTGTCACTGTTGGCAGATGGCATGATGGTATATTTAGAAAACCCCACTGTCTCAGCCCAAAATCTTCTTAAGCTGATAAGCAACTTCAGAAAGTCTCAGGATATAAAATCAATGTGCAAAAATCACAAGCATTCCTATACACCAATAACAGACAAACAGAGAGCCAAATCATGCGTGAACTCCCATTCACAATTGCTTCAAAGAGAACAAAATACCTAGGAATCCAACTTACAAGGGATGTGAAGGATCTCTTCAAGGAGAACTATAAACCACTGCTCAACAAAATAAAAGAGGACACAAACAAAGGAAAGTACATTCCATGCTCATGGATAGGAAGAATCAATATTGTGAAAATGGCCATACTGCCCAAGGTAATTTATAGATTCAATGCCATCCCCATCAAGCTACCAATGACTTTCTTCACAGAATTGGAAAAAGACTACTTTAAAGTTCATATGGAACCAAAAAAGAGTCTGCATTGCCAAGACAATCCTAAGCCAAAAGAACAAAGCTGGAGGCATCACGCTACCTGACTTCAAACTATACTACAAGGCTACAGTAACAAAAACAGCATGGTACTGGTACCAAAGCAGAGATATAGACCAATAGAACAGAACAGAGCCCTCAGAAATAATATCACACATCTACAACCATTTGATCTTTGATAAACCTGACAGAAACAAGAAATGGGGAAAGGATTCCATATTTAATAAATGATGCTGGCAAAATTGGCTAGCCATATGAAGAAAGCTGAAACTGGATCCCTTCCTTGCACCTTATACAAAAAGTAAATCAAGATGGATTAAAGACTTAAATGTTAGACCCAAAACCATAAAAACCCTAGAAGAAAACCTAGGCAATACCATTCAGCACATAGGCATGGGCAAGGACTTCATGTCTAAAACACAAAAAGCAATGGCAACAAAAGCCAAAATTGACAAATGGGATCTAATTAAACTAAAGAACTTCTGCACAGCAAAACAAATTACCAACAGAGTGAAAACAGGCAACCTACAGAATGGGAGAAAATTTTTACAATCAACCCATCTGACAAAGGGCTAATATCCAGAATCTACAGAGAACTTAAACAAATTTACAAGAAAAAAATCAAACAACCCCATCAAAAAGTGGGCAAAGGATATGAACAGACACTTCTCAGAAGACGACATTTATGCAGCCAACAGACACATGGAAAAAAGCTCATCATCACTGGCCATCAGAGAAATGCAAATCAAAACCACAATGAGATACCATCTCACACCAGTTAGAATGACGATCATTAAAAAGTCAGGAAACAACAGGTGCTGGAAAGGATGTGGAGAAATAGGAATGCTTTTACACTGTTGGTGGGACTGTAAAGTAGTTCAAACGTTGTGGAAGACAGTGTGGCAATTTCTCAAGGATCTACAACTAGAAATACCATTTGACCCAGCCATCCCATTACTGGGTGTATACCCAAAGATTATAAATCATGCTGCTATAAAGACACATGCACACGTATAAGACTTGGAACCAACCCAAATGTCCATCAATGACAGACTAGATTAAGAAAATGTGGCACATATACATCATGGAATACTATACAGCCATAAAAAATGATGAGTTCCTGTCCTTTGTAGGGACACGGATGAAGCTGGAAACCATCATTCTCAGCAAACTATCGCAAGAACAGAAAACCAAATACTGCATGTTCTCACTCATAGGTGGGAATTGAACAATGAGAACACTTGGACAGGGGGTGGGGAACATCACACCCCAGGACCTGTCATGGGGTGAGCGGAGAGGGGAGGGATAGCATTAGGAGATATACCCAATGTAAATGACAAGTTAATGGGTGCAGCACACCAAAATGTCACATGTATACTTATGTAACAAACCTGCACGCTGTGCACATGTACCCTAGAACTTAAAATATAATTTAAGGAAAAGTAATTTTGTTTAACTTTTTTCAGAAAAGAATAAACGGCAAGGAAACTAAAAAAAAAAAAAGAAAAAAAAATAGAAGAAATAATGCCATAGAAGAAATCAAAAATGAAAAGGTAGAAATTTTTTTAATCAGAAAGATTGAAAAAAAAAAAAAAGAAGAAAGCTAGTCCCCACGTGGTAGCTCACACCTGTAATCCCAGCACTTTGGGAGGCTGAGGCAGGTGGATCACAAGGTCAGGAGTTCTAGATCAGCCTGGCCAATATGCTGAACCCTCATCTCTAATAAAAATACAAAAAGGACCATGTCACTTAAAAGGGAAAGAAAATCAGATTATCTTTTCAACAGCAACAGTTTATGTCATGAGACTATATTTAAGACACTGCTTTCCTTAGGTTGTTCCTTTTCTAGCTTTCGGTTGAGGGCAATTCATGTTTTCCACATTTATTGACAGAAGTATTTAATACTATACATTTTTTTCTGATAACTTCTTTAGCTTATCTCATGCATTCTGATATAATATTCTTACATTATTGTTATATTTTTAAAATTACATAACTTCAGTATATAGTTTTCCTTTTAACCAAGATGTATTAATATATTATTTGAAATGTCAACATGAAAGGGCTTTTTTTTTTGAGTCAGAGTCTCGCTCTGTCACCCAGGCTGCAGTGCAGTGCATGATCTCAGCTCACTAAAACTTCTTCCTCCCAGGTTCAAGCAGTTCTCCTGCCTCAGGCTCCCGAATACCTGGGACTACAGGCGCCTGCCACTACACTCAGTTAAATTTTGTATTTTTAGTAGAGATGGGGTTTCACTATGTTGGCCAAGCTAGTCTAGAACTCCCAGTCTCAAGTGATCTGCCCACCTCAGTCTCCTAAAGTGCTGGGATTACAGCCATAAGCCACCTTATGGCATTTTTGTTGTTATTTTGTTTATAATTTATATTAATAATTTTAATGCATTGTGATCAGAAAATGTTTTTTTATTTTTTCTGTTTTCTGGAATTTATTAAGGTTTTTTTTGGGGAACAAGATATGGCAAATTTTATAATGTTCCATGTGTAATTGAAGACATACGTTCTTGATTATTCTGAAGTTGTAATAAAGCCATATTGTAAGTATGGTACTAGAGTCAGAGTCACATAAAGCATGTGATTTTTTTTCTTCTGCTTAAATTGGAATTATATATATTCTATAGAAATTACATAAATTATATTGTGACATTAAGGTCACCACAGTAGTTATTAATTAACTGTAACATAAGTCTAACTTTCATTGAATGAATTTTGATACAGACAAGATACAGAACATTTTCATCACCATGGGGATTCCATATGTTGCCATAGCAACATCCTTATCCCATCCTTACCACCATCTCTAAATCCTGGCAAAGACTAATTTCTATAGTTTTGTCATCTCAAGAGTGATGTATAGGCCAGGTGTGGTGGCTCACGCCTGTAATCCCAGCATTTTGGGAGGCTGAGTCGGGTGACCACCTGAGGTCAGGAGTTTGAGACCAGCCTGGCCAACATGGTGAAACCTCATCTCTTCTAAAAATACAACAATTAACCAGACATGGTGGCGGGTGCCTGTAATCCCAGCTACTCAGGAGGCTGAGGCAGGAGAATCACTTGAACCCAGGAGACAGAGGTTGCAGTGAGCCGAGATCATGCCATTGCATTCCAGCCTAGGTGACAAGAGCGAGACTTTGTCTCAAAAAAAAAAAAAAAACAAAGAGTGCTATATAAATGTAGTCATACATTATGTAATGCATTGGAATTGGCTTTTACTTGCCATAATTCTCTGGACATTGAGTCAATTTTTATGTAAGCTATGAGACTTGTGTAGGGATTTTTTTGTTTGTTTATGGATTTCCAATTCTCCAGGACGATTTGTTGAATTGCATCTCTATTCAATTGCTTTTGCAACTTCGTAAAAAATTAGTTAGGCATATTTTCATGGGTCTATTACTGGATTCTCTCTTCTGTTTCATTGATCTGTGTCTGTTGTTCCCCACAGTTTGATTACTGTAGCTATATAGTCTACAAGTCTTGAAATCAGGAAGAGTGTTACTCCAATTTATTATTCTTTTCCAAAATTGTTTTATAATTTTAATTCCTTTGCTTTTCCTTAAAATTTTTAATATAATCTTGGATATGGTTACAAAAATATATTGCTGAAATTTTGATAGAAATTGTGATTAAACCTGTTTATCAGTTTGTGGATAATTGATAACTTTACTATGTTGAGTATTCCAGTCCATGAACATGTTTGATTTTTTTCACCAGCATTATATAGTTTTCAGAGTAAAAGTACTTGACATGTTTTATCAGATTTACTCATATATATAATATGTGTATAAGATTTACACTTATTTATATATATGTGTGTACATATATATGTATGTATACATTATGCATATATATATACGTTCAGTTTTATTGAGATAAAATTCACATAGAATACAATTCACCCACGTAAAGTATAACATTCAGTGGTTTTTAATATATTCATAAAGTAGTTCAACCGTCACTTTAGTCAATTTTAGAATACTTTTAGTACTGCCAAAAGAAATCCTGTATTGATTAGTAGTTGCTGCTCATTTCCTACCCACCCACTACCATGCCTAGGTAACCACTAATGTATTTTCTACCGTTATAGAGTTACTTATTCTGGAAATTTCATATGCATGGAATTACAGAATAAAATGACTGGCTCTTTTCACTTAGCATAATACTTTCAAGGTTTATCTATTTTGTAACATGTATCAGTCTTTCATTTTATTGTATTGCCAAATGATATTTCATTGTATGAATATACCACATTTTATTTATTCATTCATTTAGTTGACAGACATTTGAGTTATTTCCCGCTTTTAAGCTATTATGAATAATGCTATTGTGAACAATGATGTACAGGTTTTTGTGTAAATATATATATTTTTTTCTTTCCCTTGGGAGTAGAATTGCTGAATCATGTGGAAACTCTGTGTTTAACCTTTCGGAGAACTGACAGACTGTTTTCCAAAATGGATGCATCATTTTATATATTCCCACCAGCGATGAATGAGTTTCTAATTTCTCCATATTCTCACCAACACTTACTATCTATTAGATTTTAGCCAACATAGTGAGGATAAAGTAGTTCATTTTTGGGGGAGTAATTCTAAGTTATATTGTATTTTAAATTTCATTGTTTTGTATTCATTGTTAAACTATCAAAATAGAGTTGATTTTTATATGTTTTTCTTATATCTTGTGCTCTCACTGAAACCATTTATTAGTTCCAGGAGGGTTTTTTTGTTTGTTTATTGTTTTTGTAGATTCCTTATGATTTTCTGCATAGGAAATTATATCATCTGTAAATAGGAACAGTTTTACTAATTTATTTCCAACCTGCGTGACTTTTACAGCCTAGAAATGATGGCACTGTGTTGAAAAAGATTGGTGAGAATGCACATTTTTGCCTTGTTCTGGACCTCAGAAAGCTTTCAGACTTTCACCATCGTGTGTAATGATAGCTACAGGTGTTTGCAGGTGTTCTTTTGCTTATAGAGAAAGTGTTCTATCAATTTATATACCTCTGAGGGTTTTTATAATGAATAGATGTTGAATTTTGTCAAATGGTTTTCTTCACTGATTGATATGTGATTTTTCCTCTTTAGCCTCTTAGTATGGTGGATTACATTTATTTATTTTCTAAAACCAATAGCCTTGCATTCCTGGAATAAATTCCCCATGGTAATGGGATATAATTTTTTAAATTGCTGAACTCTATTTTCTAATGTTTTTTAAAGAATTATTGTGTCCATAACTATGAGGGATATTAATCTATTAATATTTTGTTTTATTTTCTTTTTTTTTTTACTGTCTTTGTTTTGGCATCAAGATGATGGTAACTTCATAAAGCAAATTGTAAAATACTCATTTCTCTTCTGTTTTTCGAAAGAAGTTGTGTAGAATTGATGTTAATTCTTCCTTACGCCTTTGGAGAGATTTTGAATTATATATTCAATTTCCTTCATAAAGTTTATCTAAATTATTGATTTCATATTAGGTGAGTTGTGACATTTATATTTTTCAAGGAATTAAACCATTTCATCTGAGTTATCAAATATATGGGTGTGGAGTTAGTTGTGGTGTTCACTTATTATACTTTTAATATCTACAGGGTCTGTACTGATGGCCCCTGTTGCATTCCTTCTTGGGTGATACTGCTATAAGTTTTTTAATTTTAATTTTATTGATCTTTGCAAAAATTGAGTCCTTTGCTACATATATTTTCTCTCTTTTTTATTTTCAATGTCTATTTCTGCTTTATCTTTATTTTTCCTTCCCTCCCCTTGCTTTGAGTTTATATTGCAACAATTCTTTTCAAGTTGCTGACATGAGAGATTAGATTATTAATTTGAGATGTGTTCTCTGTTCTTATATATGTATTTACTGCTACATATTTCTTTCCCAGTTTTTTTTCTTTTTCTCATTATTTTTGATAAGTTTTGTTTTAATTTATATTCTGTTAAACTTTTTTTATTTCCCTTGAAACTTCCTTCTTTATTCATTGATAAATTAGAAGTGTGTTGTTTAATTTACAGGAGTTTGGTGAGTTTCTTGTTATCTTTCTGTTATTAACATCTAGTTTGATTCCATTGTGGTTGGAGAATGCCCTCTATATGATTTCAATACTTTTAAATTCACTGAGGGTTTGTCTTATGGCCCAGAAAGTGCATTCTGCTGTGGTTGAGTGGAGTGCTCTATTAATAACAATTAGATCTTGCTGGTTGATGAGTTCATCTATATTAATAATTTTGTTGATTTTTCTATCAATTGTTAAGAGAGGATTTGTCTATTTCTCCTTTCAGTTTTATCAGTTTTTGTTTTACATATTTTGAAGCTCTGTTGTTCAGTTGCATATGCATTTAGGATTTCTATGTTGTCTTGATGGATTGATTTTTTTATCATTATATAATAACTCTTTCCCTCTCTAGTAATCTTTGTTCTAAAATCAATTTTACCTCATATTCATATGGCCACTTGTGCTTTCTTTTGATTAATGTTTGCATGATGTGTTTTCTTCATCTTTTTACTTTCAACCTGCCTATGTGCTTATAACTGAATGAATTTGTTATGAACAGAATATAGTCAAGTGGTGTTTTTAATCCAATCTGTCAATCTCTGTCTTTTAATAGACATATTTAGACCATTTATAGTTAATGTAATTATTATTAGGGCCTAGCCTAAATCTGCCATTTTATTTTTTGTTTATTCTCTTTGGTTTTTTTTTTTTTTTTTTTCTCTTTCTTTTTCTCCCTTCCTGGGGGCTATTTAAACATTTTCTTGGAATCTATTTATCTATTTTGATTTACCTATACTGTTTTTGATCTTTTTTGTGGTCACTCTAGATGTTACATTTTAAATAGAGATATAGATAGATAGATATATAGATGCTAGACAGACAGACATATAGATAGAATCACAGAATTATACTCTACTCCCTATTGGTATCATCATCTTACCAGTTTGACTGAAATATACATAACTTAGTTCCTTTGCCCCCCTCCATGTATAATTACCCTAAGTAATTTCTCTATGTACATTTAGAGCCACATCAATGTTATAATTTTTGCTTCAACTACATACATACAAAATTCAAGAGGACAAGGAAAGCCTATTGTATTTACCCATGTTTTTTCTTACTGTGTTTTTCTTTCCTAATGTTCCAAGTTTTCTTCTTTTATCATATAATTTCTATTTAGAGAATTTCAATTATTTTAGAATACATCCACTAGTGACAAATTCCCATACTTTTCCTTCATCTGAGAATGTATTAATTTATTCGTTATTCCTGAAAGATATTTGTGTGGGGTATAGGATTCTGGCTGGCAGTTCTTTCATTTCAGCACCTCAAAAATATGCTTCTTCCTTCTGGGTCCCATAGTTCCTGGTAAGAAATCAATTATTATTTGAATTGTTTTTCACCTATAGGTAAAGTGAAACTATGGTGCCCTAAAAAGTTTTTAGTTTATAAAAGTTTAATTATAATGTATCTTCGTGAGAATTTGTTTGGATTTATCCCATTGAGGATTCATTCAGCTTCTTAAATTTGTAGATTTGTCTCTTACCAAATTTGGGACATTTTCAGTCATTATTCTTCTGGCACTTTTTCAGCCCCATCCTTTTCCTCCTTTTCTTCCAGTACTCTAAACCCACAAATGTTAAATCTTTTCTTGTAGTTACACAGGTCCCTAAGGCTCTGTTTCTTTCTAAAAGTCTACTTTCTTTCTGCTTTTCAGATTGGGTAATTTCTACTCTCTTACAGTTCACTGAATATTTCCTCTGTCTCATCCATTCTGTTGTTGAGCCCATTAATTGTACTTTTATTTTCGGTTGTTGTATTTTTTCATTTTGAAATTTCCATTTGATTCCCTTTTATATCTTATATTTATTTCTTAAGACTATTTTTCTTGCTAAGTTTTTTTTTTAATTTTTCATGTGGCTCAAATATGTTTGTAATTACTTGTTGCATTTTTTATCACAGTTGCTTTGTCATCTCAATGTTGGCATCTACTGATTGTCTTCTTTATTCAGTTTGAGAAATTTATTGTCTGTAGGATGATGAACGACTTTGAACTAAAAAAAAACGGGCATTTTCCTATTATGTTCCAAGACTGTATATTACTAAGTCTTCTGTTTTAGCTGGCTTTCTCTAAAACTGCTCAGGAAGGGGAAGAAAAGGTGGGGCTGCCTCATTTCTTCAAAGCAAAGGTAGAAGTCTCTTAGATACCCACTCATCCTCAGTTGACACCTGACATGATATAATCCTCATTACTGTTTAGAAGCAGTGGTCTTCTCTGACACCACAGGGCCTTGTTACAAGAATGGCAGAATTAAACTCTTACTTGGCCTTTTCTGATATCACCCTAGAGGGGTTGACTGGTGCTTTTTCATAGTCTTGCAATGGTGAAACTCTAGCTTTCCACTCAGCCTTTGATTTTGTGATTGGAAGTGGGTCAACTGTTTACATATGTTTAACTGGAGTCAACAAATTAATGTCGAAACACTTTTTGTCTTGCTGGGTTGTCCATTTCCTGGACTTCTGGCTAAAGAGATAGGGCTTTAGAGCGGTTTTTATTGTTTTTGTTGGTCTGCACTCATTGGCATTTTGGGGCTTCTGATTTTTCAGATCCAAATCTGAGATACATGAGACCCAAAAAAAGCCAACCACTCACATCACCCCTCACATCCCTAAGTTCTTAGCCAGACTGCCTTCTTCTTTTTCAATGGCTTCTATTGTCTATTTTACATATAAGGTCCAGGATTTTTAGTTAGTTAGTGCTTAGCTGGAAGAATAGGGAAAGGTACATCCAGAAGTGAAAGCTCCTTACATTTATTTTAAATATATTTATTTTAACTGACACATAAAAATTGTGTATAATTATCATGTACAACATGATGTTTTGAAATATGTACACATTGTGGAATGGCTAAGTTGAGCTAATGAACAAATGAATTATCACATATACTTTACACTTTTTGTGGTGAGAACACCGAAAACCTACTCTCAGTGACTTTCAAGAGTATAGTACATTATTACTATGGTCCAAGTGTTGTACAAAGTGTTGTAGATCTCTCATATTTATTGCACCTAGCCAACTGAATATATTTATCCTATGACCAACATCTCTCCAGTCACTCTCCCAACTCTCAGTTCCTGGTAACCAAACTCACTGCTTCTATGCATTCAACTTTTTAAGATTCAACATATAAGTAAAATCATATGGTATTTATCTTTCTGAACCTGGATTATTTCACTCAACATAGTGTTCTCCAGGTTGATCCATTTTGTTACAAATAACAAAATTTGCTTTTTATGGCAAAATAGTATTCCACTGTATCTATACAGCACATTTTCCCTACTCATTTATTTGCTGATGAACACTTTGGTTGATTCTGTGTCATGTCTATTGTGAATAATGCTACAATAAACACGGGAGTATGAACATAGTAATTTATTTTCCTTTAGATGTATACCCAGTAGTGGGATTGCTGGATCATATGGCAAATCTATTTTTAATTTTTTGAGGAACTTGCATACTCTTTTTCCAGTCTGGCTATACTAACTTACATTCCCACCAACAGTGTGCTAGGGTTCCCTTTTCTCCACATCCTCTTCAATACTTGTTAATCCTTTATCTTTTTAATAACAGCCATTCCAACAGGTGAAAGGTGATATCTCATTGTGGTTTTAACTTGCATTTTTCTGATAATTTGTGAGGTTGAACATCTTTTTATCTATCTGTTGAGTAGAAATGCCTATTTAGGTCCTTTTCCCATTTTTAATCAGGTTATTTTTCTTACTATTGAGTTTTTTAAGTTTTTTGTGTATTTTGAATATTCACCCCTTTTAAGATCTCTGGTTTGCAAATATTTTAACCCATTTCATAAGTTGCCTCTTCACTCTGTTGTTTGTTTCCTTGACTTGTAGAGGATTGTCAGTTTAATGTAATCCCAGTTGTCTATTGTTGCTTTTGCTGCCTGCTTTTGGGTTTATATCCAAAAAATTATTGCCCAGACCATTTCATAAACATTTTCCCCCAGTTTTTCCTTGTCATTTTACAGTTTTAGGTCTTAGAACTAAGCCTATAATATACTTTGAGTTGAAATTTCTTTATAGTGTGAGATAAGGGTTTAATTTCATGCTTCTGCATGTAGATATTCATTTGTACCAACATGATTTATTTAAGAGACTGCCTTTTCCCTATTGTGTGTTCTTAACATCTATGTCAAAAATCAATTGACTATAATAAATGTGTGGGTTTGCTGCTGGGCTATTTGTTTCCATTGGTCTATGTGTCTGTTTTTATGTCTGTACCATATTGTTTTGATTACTGTAGCTTTGTATATGAGGTCAGGTAGACTGATGCTTCCTGCTTTATTCTTTTTGTTCAAAATTGATTAGGCTATTTGGAGTCTCTTACTTCCACATGAATTTTAGGATTATTTTTTCCATTTCTGTAAAAAATGTCATTGAAATTTTGATGAAGATTGCATTGAATCTGTAGATCACTTTGGGTAGTATAGAGATTTTCACAATATTAATTCCTCAATCTTCTTCTTAAAGGGGATATCTTTCCATTTCTTCATGTATTATTCCACTTCTTTTATCAATGTTTTATAGTAGTATACAGTATAGGTTTTTAATATTGGTTAAATTTATTCTTAAGTATTTCACTTTTGGGGTAGCTAATGAAAATGGGATATTTTTAATCATGTAGCTTGTTATTAGTACATAGAAACCCTACTGATTTTTGCATGTTGATTCTATATCCTGCAACTTTACTGAATTTTGTTATTAGTTCTAATGGTGTTTTAGTGAAGTCTTTAGGACGTTCTATAAAACAATGTCATCTGTAAACAGGGACAATTTCACTTCTTCCTTCTCAATTTGGATGCCTTTCTTTTCTTGTATTTCATGCCTAATTGCTCTGGCTAGGACTTCCAGTACCATGTTGAATAGAAGCAGTGAGAGTAGGCTTGGTCATATTCCTGATCTTTTAGAGAAAAAGTTTCCAACTTTTCACCATTGAATATGATGTTAGCTGTAAGCTTGTCATATATGGCCTTTTTTGTGTTGAGGTACATTCCTACTATACCTAGTTTGTTGGGTGTTTTTATCATAGAAGGATATTGAATTCTGTCAAATGTTTTTTATGTATCCATTGAGATGATCATATGGTTTTTGCCCTTTATTCCATGAATGTGATGTATCAAGTTTATTGATTTGCATATGTTGAACCATCCTTGCATCCCAGGGATAAATCCCACTTGATCATAGTGAATGATCCTGTTAATGTGTTGTTGAATTCAGTTTGCTAGTCTTTGTTTTAGGGTTTTTGGATGTATGTGTATCAGGAATATTGGTCTGCAGTTTTCTTTTCTTTTAGTGTCCTTCTCTGGCTGGGTAATGCTACCCTTGTAAAATGAGTTTGTAGGTATTCCCTCTACTTCAATTTTGGGGAAGAGTTTGAGAAGGATCAGAGTTACTTCTTGCTTAAATACTTTGTATAATTCAGCAATAAAGCCATTAGATACTGAACATTTCTTTGACAGGAGACTTTTTAAATAGTTTTTGGGGAAGAGGTGGTTTTTGGTTGTATGAATAAATTATTTAGTGATCATTTCTGAGATTTTGATGTATCTGTCACCCAGCAGTGTACACTGTACCCAATGTGTAGTCCTTTATCCCTCACCACTCTCCCTTCTTCCCTCTTGGTCCCCAGATTCCATTATATCATTCTTATGCCTTTGCATCCTCATAGTTTAGGTCACACTTATAAGTGAGAACATAAATTATTTGGGTTCTTTTAAATTAATGATTCAGTCTTGTTACTCATTCTTGTTCTATTCAGATTTTCTGTTTCTTTATGATCCAGTCTTGACAGATTGTATGTATTTAGAAATTTATCCATTCTTTCTAGGCTACCAATTTTTGGTATATAATTGTTCATAGTCTCTTATGATCCTTTTGGATTTATTTGTATTTCTGTGGAATCAGTTGTAATGCTTCCTCTTTCATTTCTGATTTTATTTATGTCTAGCTACAGGTTTGTTGAATTTGCTTATTTTGTCAAAAATACCAGCTCTCCACTTTTTTATCTTTTCTATTTTTTCTATTCTGTGTTTCCTTTATTTCTTCTTTGATCTTTATTATTTTCTTTCTTCTGCTAACTTTAGGCTTAATTTATTCTTCTTTTTCTAGTTCCTTACAATGAAATAATAGATTGCACTTGAGAACTTCTTTTTTGATGCAGATATTTGTTGCTATAAACTTCCCTCTTACAACCACTTTTGCAACATCCCATAGACTTGGGTATGTTGTGTGTTCCTTTTTGTTTGTGTGAAGACATTTTCTAATTTCCCTTATAATTTCTTCTTTGATCCATTTGGGTTGTTCAGGAGTAAATAATGGAATTTTCTAAATTTCATTCTGTTCATTTCCTTCAGTATTTTGAATAGATCATCCCACTTTCATCTGGTCTGTAAGGTTTCTGCTGAGAGTGTCATACCATTGTGATTGGAAAAGATACTGGATATAATTTCAGTCTCTTAAAATTTATTAAGACTTGTTTTGTAGCTCAAAATGTAATATATCTGACGAATCCTCCATGTGGCTTGAGAAAAATGTGTATTCTGCTGCTGTTGGATGCGATGTTCTGTATATGTCTGTTAAGTCCATTTGATCTAAAGTGCAGTTCAAGTCCAATGTATCCTTGTTGATTTTCTGTCTAGATGACTGGTCCACTGCTGAAGGTGAGACATTAAAATGTCTTACTACTATGGTATTACAGTATATCTCACCCTTCAGATCTATAAATATTTGCTTCATACAATTAAGGAGCTTGGATGTTGGGTGCATATATATTTACAGTTGTTACATCCAATTGATGAATTGACCCCTTTATCATTCTATAGTGACCTTCTTTGTCTCTCTTTATAATTTTGTATTAACATCTATTTTTATCTGATATAAGTATAGCTAACTTTGCTCTCTTTTGGTTTCCATTTGTCTGGAATATCCTTTTTCATACCTTCACTTTTGGGCTATGTGTGTCTTTAAAGTTGAAGTGAATCTGTTATAAGCAGTATATAGCTGGGATTTTAAAAAATTTATTCAGCAACTCTATTTGATTGGAGAATTTAATCCATTTACTTTCAACATAATTATTGACAAGCAAGGACTTACAGTCATTTTAATTGTTTTCTGGTTGTTTTGCAGATCCTTTGTTCCTTTCTTCCTTTCTTGCTGTCTTCCTTTGTGATTTGGTGATTTTTCTGTAGTGGTATGCTTCGAATTCTTATCATTTATCTTTTGTGTATCTGTAGGTTTTTGTTTTATTTTTACCACAAGGCCAATGTACATCTTACAATTATAATAGGTTCATTAAAGCTGTTAACAACTTAACTGATCACTTAAAAATCCTCAACATTTCTTTCTTAACCTCCCCACCAATTTTATGTGTTTGATGACACAATTTATATCATTTTATACTGTGTATCTCTTAACAGTTTTTGTAGCTGTTATTTTAAAATAATTTTGTCTTTTAACTTTTGTACTAAAGATATGTCATTTACACACTACCATTACAGTATTAGTGTATTCTGAATTTGACAATATACTTTTCATTCTGCTTGAAGAATTATCTTTAGCATTTCTTGTAAGACAGGTCTGGTAGTAATGAATTCTCTTTGCTTTTGTTTGTCTGAGAAACCCTGTCTCTCCTTCATATCTGACAAACAGCTTTGCTGGGTTAATTATACCTGAGGAACAGTTGTGCTGGATAAATTATTATTGGTTGGTAGGTTTGTTTTGACTTTATTTTTCCTTCAGTGTTTTGAAAATACCATCCCACTCTCATCTGATCTGTAAGTTTTCTGCTGAGAGGTCTACTGCTAGCCTTATTTGAACTCCCTGATAAGTGATAGGCTTTTTCTTCCCACGCCCCCCCACCCCTCCCTGCCGCTTACTGCTTTAAGAATGACCTCTTTATCTTTTATTTTTGACAGTTTAATCATAACTTTTCTTGGTGTAGTCTTGTTAGGGTTGTATCTAATTGGAGAACTTTGACTTTGCTGTGCCTGGATATTTATATATTTCCCCAGATTTGGAGAAATTTCTGCAATTGTTTCTTTAAGTTTTCTGGTCCAATGTTTCTCTTTTCCTTGAAGTCCTATAGTCCGAATATTTGTTTGTTAGATGCTGTCCCATATGTCTCATTAGTTTCGTTTATTCCTTTTTTTTCTCTTCTGGTCCCATATTTTCAAATAACCTGTCTCTAAATTCATGGATTCTTTCTTCTGCTTGATCAGGTCGGCTATTGACATTCTCTAATGCATTTTTCTTTTCATTGATTATAATTGTCAGCTCTAGAATTCATTATATATGCATATATTATGTTATATATGTTATAACATTTGTGTGTGTGTGTATATATAATTTCAATATCTCCATTAAATTTTTCATTTTGGTTCTCTGTTTTCCTGATTTCATTGATTTACTTCTCTGTATTTTCTTGAAGTTCACTGGGCTTCCTTAAAACAATTATTTTGAATTGTCAGGCAATTCATAAGTCTCCATTTCTTCAGAGCCAGTTACTCTGAAGAAGTAAGGGCTTTATTTTGTTCCTTCGATGGTGTCATGTTTCCCTGATTATATTTCATCCTCGTGGCTGCGTTGATGCCTGCACATTTGAAGCAGTGACTTATTTTAGTTTTTACAGATTGGCCAGGACATCTGGCCTGGTCTGTAGGCTGACTTACTGCTGGAGTCCTCAGGCAGGCTGGCCTGGTGTCTGGATCAGCTGGTACCTGAGTCCACAGGGTTGGGTTTGGAGCCTCTGTTCACTGATGTAGACCTGTAATGTTTAGGTTTGTGGCAGGGTGAGAGGGGGTGTATGTCTGTAGCCTGGTTCTGCCACAGTGGGCCTGGAGTCTGTATATGTGGTTGCTGACTTGAAGCCTTGATTCACATTGCTGACCTGGCACTGGGGTAATCTTTGAGTCTGCAGAAGCTGAGCAGATCTTGGGATAGGCCTGGCGCCTAGGTCCACTGGGGTCAACCTGGAGCCTGAGTCCATGGAGATGTGCCTAGGTCCTGGGTCCATGGGGTTGACCTGGAGACAGGATCTTCAGGGATGGTCCTGGAACCACAGGGGCCAGTCTGGCACTAAAGTCTACTGAAGTTGCCCTAGACCTTGGGTCTCCTGAAGAGGCCTGAACCCAGGGTCCACTGAAGCCTGAGGCCACTAGGACTTCCTTGGATCCTCAGGTCAGCTTGGTGCTGAGGCAGGCATAAAATCTGGGTATGCAAGGGCTAGTCTAAAGCCTAGGATTGTGTGTACTAGCCTGGTACCTGAAGTCATGGAGGCTGGGATTTTGGGTCCTAGGAGGTCCTAGTTAGCCCGGAGCTTGGGTGTATGAGGGCTAATCTCAAGTCTAGGTTTGTTGATGCTGGCCTGAAGGTTAGGTCTGCAAGGGCCTACCTGAGTCCTGGGGCTTTGGGGCCTGGAACCTGGGTCTGTAGGGGAAGTCATGGAGATTGAGTCCATGGAGGCTGTCCAGCACTGGGGTCTATTGGAATGGGCCTGGACTCTGAGTCTGTTGGAACGTGTGGTCAGTCTGGAGGGTGGGGATGCAGTCATTGGCCTGACACTAGGCAGACCTAGTGCCTATGGCTATAAGTGCCAGCCTGTCACCTGAGGCCAGATATGCCATCCTAGTGCTGGTGCAGGCCTGAAGTCTGAGGCTACACGGGCTGATCTGGCTCTAGGCTGGATTGGAAACTGGGGAACCATAAAGCCTGGAATCACAGAGATTGGCCTTGGCATTGGGTGAGCCTAGAACCTATATCCACAGGGGCTGGCCTGAAGGCTGGGTCCATAGGTGCTGGCTTGATGGCTAGGGCTGCAGGACCAGCCTGAGGGCTTGGGCAGGCCTGAAGCCAAGGGCCACTGCACCTGGCTTGGAGACTGAGACTGCGGGATGATTCTGAAGCCTTGTCTCTGGTGGCTGACCTGGCATTCAAAGCCTACAGCTACTGGGGCTGGCCCAGTGCTGGGGCCAGTGTAGAGCCTGGGGCTACTGGGTGGGGCTGCCTGGTGGTAGAGCAGGCCGGAAGACTGAGTGTACCTGGCAGGCCTGGACACTGGGACTGCAAGATCAGGCTTGGTGCTGGGGTAAACCTAAATGCACAGTCTATGGGTACCAGCGTAGTGTATGGAGACAAAGTGACCTTCCCAGTGCTGAATTGCATTTGCGTGTGCCTGGTGTTCGGATCTAAGATCTGGTGCTCACTTTCCTCTCCTTTCAGCAAGTGAAGGATGTCTCCCCTGTCCTCACCACCCACTCTCCCCGCTGACATGAGAAATGTAAAACTGTCCTTCCTAACCTCTTTGATGTATCTTTTCTTATTTCTGCACTACCTCAAGACACTGTAATCTCCCAAATGTTTTCCTTAGCTCTTGTGAAGGTATTTCTGTACATGTGTAGTTGTTCAAATTGATGTTTCTGCAGGGGGATGAGTGGTAAAAATGGTATTCTGCCATCTTGCTGATATCTCAACCTATTAAAAATTTATTTCAAATATTATGGTTACAGTTTTTAGCTTCAATGTACTTGGGGATGTTACTTTGCTCACTTTTTCCTTTATCATAACTTTGTATAGAACTTAATCACAATCCTTTTATGTCACTCATGTTTAAGCACAACACATTTTTCTGTGCTTCTAAGAGGAGCCTGCTTTGTAGGAGAGCAGGATGAACCAGAAGATATTTCTTAGTTTCATGATTATAGGACTCATAGTTCTATACCAACAATTGAATAATTTAAAACATGGAAACAATTATTTCTGAAATCTGCTTTCTTTTCTCTTCTCGTTTTCATATCTGAATCTTTTTTTTCCCCTTAGTGGCTCTGTCCTGCTGTCAACGTGGATTTTAACCCCTGAAGTCATTTCTCAATATGAGGCTTTCTCTTAGAAGAAAATTTCAGCTGATTAGTTATAAGAATTCAGGTGCTGTCTGTCACCTCTTCCCTCAGTTAGGAAAGGGAATTCCCTGACCCCTTGTGCTTCCCAGGTGAGGCAATGCCTCACCCTGCAAAGGATTATAAATCATGCTGCTATAAAGACACATGCACACATATGTTTATTGTGGAACTATTCACAATAGCGAAGACTGGGAACCAACCCAAATGTCCATCAATGACAGACTGGATTAAGAAAATGTGGCACATATACACCATGGAATACTATGCAGCCATAAAAAAGGATGAGTTCGTGTCCTTTGTAGGGACATGGATGAAGCTGGAAACCATCATTCTCAGCAAACTATCGCAAGGCCAAAAAACCAAACACCGCATGTTCTCACTTAAAGGTGGGAATTGAACAATGAGATCACCTGGACACATGAAGGGGAACATCACACACCGGGGCCTGTCGTAGGGTGGGGGAAGAGGGGAGGGATAGCATTAGGAGATATACCTAATGTAAATGACGAGTTAATGGGTGCAGCACACCAACATGGCACATGTATACATATGTAACAAACCTGCACATTGTGCACATGTACCCTAGAACTTAAAGTATAATAATAATAATAAAAGAATTCACAGGGCTCAAATTTATAGCATAAAGATTGGTAACCAGGTACCCTATAGGGCTCAAATTTATAGCATTTTCAAGCTTCTCAAAGTCTCCCTGCACTCATACAGACATAGGGGCTTCAAAAGCCCTCTCCCAGTTTGGCTGTTTGGCTGAGACTGAGTGACAGGGTTTCTACCTCTGTGTGCAGTCCCTTTCTTTTGGGGTAAATATTTGTTAGCAGTTTCTGAATTCTCTGGATCTCAACTTTCCTTTGCAGTTTCAACCATGGGGATGTGTCTTTGTTTGGGTTGCTACAACAAATTACCATAGACTGGTGGCTTAAACAGTAAACATTTATCTATCATATCACTGGAGGCTAAGAAGTCCAAGATCAAGGTGTCAACAGACCTGGTGTCTGGTAAGGACTCACTTCCTGGTTTGTAGATGGCTGTCTTCTCATTACATCTTCTCACACGATAGAGAGCAGAGACAGATAGCAAGCTCTTGTGTCTCTTCTTATAAGAATACAAATCCCATTCATAAGGTCTCCACCCTCATGACCTAATTATCTCTCAAAGGCCCCATCTACTAATACTATCACATTGAGGGTTAGGATTTCAATATATGAATTTTGGGGAGACACAAATAATTTAGTATTTGTGAAGTGTTTAAAAATAGTACCTGGCACATAACAAGTGCTGTGAAGGAAACTGTTCAAGAGATTTTTAAAAATCATGATTCCCTGCATGCTTCCCATCAAAACATCCTGAAAAATAACACTATATGGAAATGCTCCCAGCCAGAATAGAAAAGAAAATGAAAGAAAAATACTTCCGCTTCTGGAAGAAAGAAAGAATTCATGAAACGGATATAGTGAATAGATTAAACTCCAGACTTTCATGGGATGTGGGGAATGCACTGTAGAGACATTCACATTAATATCAAAGGATAATAGAGCATCCAAGCTAGTGTTCCACTCATCCTGGTGTTGTCTGGTGGAGACTGCAAACTCCCCCAGAAGCCTTGCACTTAGCCTGAAACCACATCCAAGATGGTGCAACAATGGCAGTGCAAGAGTATCAGAGGGAAGTGCATCAAAAAATACCTCCCAGGTTGTTTGTGGTATAAAGGAAATTCAGATTTTCAAAATATTCCCACCCAAGGGGAAAGGCTGATGTAAAAAAAGAGGCATGGAAACATAATATAGATACCTCTGAGGGCCAGGACATTAAGGCAGAAGCAAGAATGGAGTTCACAAGTAGTAGATGGCATCACAGGCCCAAAGACCAGGTAGGAACAAGCACCTCAGTAATGATGAGGAAGAGGCTAATGCCCAAGTGGAATGATATCTCTCCACAACAGGTTTAAAGTAATTTACAGGACCACCAAGGGACACTGGCAAACATACCTAAAGCTTCCCTCTCTAGCCAGCTGGAAGTCTTACCTGCTTCAGCATAGCTGGCAGCCATATGGGGGAGCAAAAGGGGTTGAGCAAGAACTGTGAAAGGTTGAAGATTTGCCCAAATAAGACCATTTAAAAACAAGAGCCTCTTTTTAACTAGAAGAGAGTAAATTGTATTTAATTGGCCAATTTAAGTAAGACACATGTACACTCACCTAGCCAAAGGGGCTCAAGAACAATATGAGAGTAGCCATAGAAAATGAAGAAGCTCTATTTTCTTTGTACATTTCAGAAATGACACTTTAAATGATCAACACTTTTACCTCATTCATTTTTTTAAAATTTGGGACCATATTTTACATATAATGTGTTCCCTTAAGATTATGTGAAAAAAATATTTTCTAATAACATTCCTCCAAAGTGTGTTTTTAATGACCAATATAATTTTATAGAATAAGCATAATTTACTCCATCAATTTTTTATAATTGGATATTTAAGCTGTGTCCAGCTTTTACTGTTATGATTAATGATACAAAGACTATTTTTGTTGCATCTCTACTTCTTTATAGTACATTTTTCATTGTGGAATTTCTGAATTGAGTCAATATATAGTTTGAAGTGTTTAATATATATTATCAAGTTATCTTCTAGATAAAGTTAAAACTCATTAGAAAAATAAATCCATTATGATCCGGTTAGTGTTTTCCTGAACAGCTTAAATACTCTCTATCCTCCATCTGCCTGAAACCATATACTTCATCTAGACACTACGTTCTACTACCTTGAGAACCTTGCACTTGGTTTCCCCTCTTTCTGAAACATTTTCCTGTGTTATTTCAACTTTCCTTTGGCCCAGGTGAACTCTCCTCTTTAAGTATTAGTTTAAGCTTTGACCCCTCCTCACCGTTCCCAACCCCTGTTTGCACCTCACACACAACTATGTTGAGTCCTGTCCATGAGATAATTTGATATCCTTAGTAAATTAATAAAACTTTCCAACTGAATAGTCTTATTATTAGAGTTGTAATTTATCAATAAAAACAAAATTAGGTGAGTAGCTACTAATGCCAGATTCTGTGTTATTCACTAAGATACAAGCATAAAAAGATATAGCTCAGTGAATACAAATGTCACTGTATTCATTAAGCCTCATAAGGGGCCACATAAATACCAATTATAAAAGAATATCATTTTTCTCCTACAAATGTTACCAATTTTTTTAGTCAATGATATCTTGTGATGATGAAAATTGGAAAAAAATAGGCACCCTGATATCTAACTTGACAGGAATCCAAATTATTATATCTTTACAGAGAGTAAGTATAAAATACCTACTAAATAATTTTAGCATATATATTGAACCAGTAAATTCACTTACATATACAAAGGTGTTTATGCAAGATTACTAAAATTTTACTGTATTTACAGATAGTAAGACTGAAAGAACATGAAAATGTTAACCATGGTGAGATTGGAATGGAAGGAATTTTTTTTATTTGAGCATTTTTATATGTTCTAAGTTTCCTATAATAAACATCTATAGATTCTATAATCAGGAAAAAAGTCTTTGTAAGAATCATACCTTGGTTTCTCCCAGTGGAGTTATAGGAGCAAGATGACCATTTAGAAGGCCCTGATGCTTGTCCTTCCCCAATAAAAATAATGAATAAAAATTACATGCTGACAAGAATAGCCATGGGAGAACTCCAAAAACATAATAAAGAATCCACAGGAATCCTGTGGTGCACAGAGGCTGAAAGTGGCTACATGAAAAAGCATAGAAAGCAGTATGCCTGTGTTACTCCATCCCTCTGTCAGACATGGCTTGGTGTCAAAAGGAATCCCCTTGGCCTCACTCCCCACCCCACACTGTGGGAAAGGAGAGCAGTAAGACCACAACAGCCCTCACTGCCACCACTGACACCCTGTGTCTTTCACCACCAAGGTCCCCCGCAGCCTTCATCAACATAGGACCCAGTTTGACAGAGTCCATGTTACTGCACTTCCCCCACCAAGGAGCAGCTATAGCACCTCCCCCACTGGAAGAGCCACCACAGCCCACCACTCCAAAGGAGCCACCACTGCATCCCCACTACAAAAGAAGCTACTGTTGTACCCCCACCAGAGAGGGAGCACTGCTGCACTTCCTTCCCTGCCAAAGCTGCTGTTGCTGCTCCCCAACCCATCTGGAGCCAAAGCCCATTCCTAAGCCCCATCCTGAGGACTACAGCCACCACTGTTGTGCCCTACCCAACCCCCTGCTCCTCAGAGTTGCTACACCTTCCCACAACTGCACATATGACCTAGACCTCAGATCCAGGGCCACTCGGATCACCTGCACCTTGAACACTGGTGCCACCACTGTAGTAAGTACATTTCTACTTCTGCCCCAAATGCCACACTCATTCAACATACCCCCAAGCCCCAGACCCCATTTGGTGTGCTCCCACAAACACTTGGTGTGTTCTTGTACCTTAGACAACACATCTACCACTATGTCAAATGTGTCTGTGCCCCAAATCTAACCCAGGTGCTGCCACCAGTGCATGTGATCACATGTGCTAGTCCAAGTGCCAAGAGTGATCCCTTCAGCTATAATTATTCCTGGAAGGAATAAATAAGAATAGGTGGGTATTAACAGACTTCACCACCAATGACTCCATAGCCAATTGCCAGTGTAGACACCTACAGCCTTAGCTGCAGAGGACTCCTGCAGTCTTTGTCAACACTAACTTCAGCTGATGAAATTCCATGGATACTTCACTACTGAGCCTTCTCGAAGACCAGAAGCACCATTGCATCCTCCCCTGCAGGGCCAGAACCACCACAATCCTCCTAGCCAGTGCTCTCACACCCACACACAGATGAAGGTCTTTTCCCAGTCTACAAAGTATGGACGAGGTGACTGATCCCTCAAATGTACAGACATCAATGCAAGTCCACAAGAAACAAGCCAAAAACAATTTCAAAGAGTGATGTCACAAAAACAAACACAATAATTTTCCAGTAACTGATTCCAGCAAAACGGAGATATACAAACTGCCTGACTAACAAAAATTCAAAATAATTGTTGCAAGGAAACTCAGCAAGCTAAAAGAGAAGACAGACAGACAGCTCATCAATCTCAGGAAAACAATATATGAACAAAATAAGAAGTTTAACAAAGAGATAGAAATTACTAAAAATTAACCAAATAGAAATTCTAGAGCTGAAGCATACAATGGATGGCATAAAACATGCAATAAAGACTTTCAACAGCAGATTCAATCAAGAAGAAGACTCTATGGTCTCATAGGCCCATTTGAAATTATCCTGCCACAGAATAAAAAGAAAAAACTGAAAAAGAGAAAGAAAGCCTATGAGGTTTATGAAATGTCATCAAGCAAACCAATATATACATTATGGGATTACAAAAAAGAAAAACTACAGGAAGGACAGAATGTTTATTTAAAAAAAATAATGGCCAAAAACTTTCCAAATCTTGGGAAGAAAATGGACATCCAGATTTATGAAGCTCAAAGATCCTCAAACATGATAACCCCAAAGAAGACTATACCAAGACATATTATAATCAAATTGTCAACAGTCAGGCAAAGAGAATTTTGAAAACAGCAAGAACAAAAGGAATTTCTCATATACAAGAGAAACTTCATAAGGCTATCAGTAGATTTTGCACCAGAAACCTTGCAGGCCAGGAGAAGGTGGGATGACATATTCAAAGTACTGAAAGGAAAAAAAAAACTGCCAACCAGGAATATTATATCCAGCAAACTTATCCCATAAATATAAAAGAGAGAGAATGTTTTTTTCAGGCAAATAGAAATTGAGTACGTTTGTCATCAGCGACAAGTAATGCTTAAGAAAGTTGTTCAAATTGAGGTGAAAATGTGAAAGCATATAAAAGCATAGATATGTAGACATTAATCATTAATATAATACTATAAAGGAGGTGCCTAAATTATTTTTATGTATCTAATATAAAAGTTAATAAAATTTATTAATAAATACATAATAGAAAAAGAAAACTCTGACTACAAGAATTCAAAATGTGCATACGGGAAGGAGTAAAAGTTTAGAGTTTTTATGTGCAATTGAATTTCAGTTGTTATCAATTCATAATAGAAGGTTATAACTACAAGATATTTTACACAAGCCTCAAGTAAAACACACAAAAAATCTATAATACATATACAGAAGATAAAAAGAAAACAACCCAAATTACTGCAAAAAAATCATTAAATAGCAAATGAAGACACTGACACCAGATACACAAATGAGAAAGAGAAAGGAATCAAATAGCACTACAGAAAGGAAGGCAGCAATAGAAGGAGAGAGAGACAAAACAATTGCAAGATAAATGGAAAGTAACTGACAAAATGGCAATAATAACTCTTCTCTTATCAATAATTACCTTAAATGTAAATGGATTAAACTTACCAATCAAAAGGCATAGAGGTGCTAAGGTGCTAAGTAGATAAAAAAACTCAAGATCCATAAATATGCTGTCTACAAGATACTCATTTTAGAATTAATGACACACGTAGGCTAAAAGTGAAGGGATAGAAAAACATATTTCTTGCAAATGGTAACCAAAAGAAAGCAGAAGTGACTATATTATATCAGACAAAATTGACTTTAAGTCTAAAACTGTCTCTAGAGATAATGACATTATATAATGATAAAAGAGTAAATTAATCAGAAAGTTGTAATCATTATAAGTATATACAAAATCAATATCAGAGTAACTAAATATACAAAGCAAATATTGAAAGATCTGAAGGTAGAATTTGATAGCAATATAATAATAGTAGGTGTCAGGCCTCTGAGCCCAAGCTAAGCCATCATATCCCCTGTGACCTGCATGTATACATCCAGATGGCCTGAAGCAACTGAAGATCCACAGAAGAAGTGAAATAGCCTTAACTGATGACATTCCACCATTGTGATTTGTTTCTGCACCACCCTAACTGATCAGTATACTTTGTAATCTCCCCCACCCATAAGAAGGTTCTTTATAATCTCCTCCACCCTTAAGAAGGTTCTTTGTAATTCTCCCCACCCTTGAGAATGTACTTTGTGAGATCCACCCCCTGCCCACAAAACATTGCTCCTAACTCCACCGCCTATCCCAAAACCTATAAAAACTAATGATAATCCCACCACCCTTGCTGACTCTTTCTTCGGACTCAGCCCGCCTGCAACCAGGTGAAATAAACAGACTTGTGGCTCACACAAAGCCTGTTTGGTGGTCTCTTCACACGGATGTGTGAGACAGTAGGAGACTTTAATACTCCACTTATAATAATATGTAGACCATCCAGTCAGAAAATCAATAAAGAAATAACTGACTTGAACAACACTATCAACCAAATGGATCTGACTGGCAATTAGAAAATTTTCCACTCAATAGCTGAAAAACTTACATTTTTCTTAAGTACATGTATTAGTCATGGTTCTCTGGAGGAACAGAACTAATGGAATATATATATATATAAAGGGGAGTTTATCATATATAAAGGGGAGTTTATCAAGTATTAATTCACATGATCACAAGGTCCCACAATAGGCTGTCTACAGGCTGAGGAGCAAGGAGACCTAGTCCAAGTTCCAAAACTGAAGAACCTGGAGTCCAGTGTTCAAGGGCAGGAAGCATCCAACACAGTAGAGTAGGGCTGGGAGGTTAGGCCAATCTCTCTTTTTACGTTGTTCTGCCTGCTTATATTCTAGCTGCGATGGCAGCTGATTAGATCATACCTAACCAGATTAAGGATGGGTCTGCCTTTCCCAGTCCACTGACTCAAATGTTAATCTCCTTTGGCAACACCCTCACAGACACGCCCAGGATCAACACTTTGTATCCTTCAATCTAATCAAGTTGACATTCAGTATTAACCATCACAGTTCACACGAAACATTTTCCAGCATAGATCACATGTTACATGAAAAAACAATTCATAATACATTTAGGAAAATCTAAATCATTTCAAGTATCTTTTTCAACCGTGATGGAATGAAACTAAGATATCAACAGTACCAAGAAAATAGGAAAATTTACAAACATGTGAAAACTAAACAACATACCCTTAAACAACCATTGTGCCAAAGCAAAAATCAAATGAAAATGAAAACACAACATACCAAAACCTACAGGATGTAGTAAAAGCAGTAATATGAGAGACTGTTTGGGTGAAGGAGAAAGGACAAGATGGAGGAAGGTGAACAAGAAGGCATAATCCATGTTGCTTCCGGGTTCTTCCTCACCAACTTTCCTGCGCACGGGAAAATGCAGCCCGCCCCGGGAAGATGCAGATCAACCGAGCATGCGCCAGGTGATGTCAATCCAAAGAGATCGAAACTTACCCGGCCACGCCTACGGAGACACCCCTATCACACTCTTATCCCGCCCACTGCCCTCCCCCTTACAGTACCAATGCATAAAAGTCTGCCACTGGCAGGAGCCAGCGTGACTTCCCTGGCCCCCCACCCCTGAGGACCAGAGAACCTTGCCCGAGAGTGTGTGCATATTTGCAATAAAAGACTGCCACTTTCTTATGTACTTTGGCCTCCTGTTTAATTACTTAGCTCTCCTAAATTAAGTTACATTAAATTAAATTAAAACAGAGACGTTTATAGCAATAAATGCCTACATTAATAAAGAAGAAAGATTCCTAATAAACATCTAATTTTTCACATCAAGGAACTAGAAAAAGAAAAAAACTAAGCCCAAAGTTAGCACAAGGAAGGAAATAATGAAGATCGGAGAAAAAATAAATCAAATGCAGAATAAATATAATAAAACAAAAAAAAAACTACAAGTTTTTTTCAAAGTTACTAAAATCTACAAATCCTTAGCTAAAATAAGAAAAAGAGAACACACAAATAAATGAAATCAGAAATAAGAGAAGAGACAATACAATGGATGCCTCAGAAATAAAACAGATTGTAAGGGAGTATTAGGAAAAATTATATGCCAACAAACTAGGTAATCTGGAAGAATAAATTCCCAGAATCATACAAGCTATCAAACCTGAATCAGTAAGAAATAGAAAGCCTGAATATAAATTAGGAGATTGACTCAGTAATCAAAAACCTTCCAACAAAGCCCAGGACCCGATGGCTTTATATGTCAATTCTATCAAATACTTGAAGAAGAATTAATACCAGTCCTTGTTAAATTTTCAAAAAATAGAAAAAAGTAAACTCTTCCAAATTCATTTAATAGGTCAGCTGTACCCTGATACCAAAACCAAGAAAAGACAGTACTAGAAAAAAAAAAAAAAACTACAGGCCAATTTTCCTTGCAAACCAAATTCAACAACACATTGAAAGGATCATATACCATGAACAAGTGAAATTTAACAAAGGGATACCAGAATGATCCAATATATGCATATGAATCAACATGCTACAACATATTAACAAAATGAGAGAAAAAAAGCCACATGATCATCTCAATAGAGGCAAAAAAATTTTTGACAAAGTTCAACATCTACTCATTCTTAAAACTCTCAACGAAATGGCTACAGATAAATCTTACCTAAACACAATAAAGGCCATGTAGGAAAAGCCCAAGGTAAATATCATAATCAATGGAGGGAAACTAAAAGCTTTCCCTCTAAGATCTGGTTCAAGCTAAAGATACCCTCTCTTGCCTCTTCTTTACAACCTAGTATTGAAAATCTTATCCACGGCAATTAGGCAAGAAAAAGAAATAAAAAGGCATCCAAATTGGAAAAGAAGTAAAATTGTCTCTTTGCAAATGACATAATTATACACATAGAAAATCTTAAAGGCTCAATGACAAGTTAAAAAAAAAAAAACTATTAGAAATAATAAATGAATTCAGTAAAGCTGCAAGGTAAAATATCAACATGCAAACATCAATTGCATTTCTATTCACAACAATGAACTATCTGAAAAGGAAATTTTAAAAATCCATTAACAATAACAGCCAAAAGTATAAAACACTTAGGAATAAATTTAATCAAAGAGGTGAAAGACATGTACACTAAAAACTATAAAACGTTTATGAAAGTAAGAAAGACACAGATAGATGGGAAAACATCTTGTGTTCACAGATTGGAGTAATTAATGTCTGTAAATGTTCAAAATACCCAAAGCAATTCACAGTATTGCAATCCTTATCAAAGTCCTAATTGCATTCTTTATAGAAATAGAAAATAAAATTCTAAAATTCATATGGAACCACAAAATACCCCAAATAGACAAAGCAATCCTGAGCAAGAAGAACAAAGCTGGAGGCATCACACTTCCTAATTTCAAATAATTTTACAAAGCTACGGTATGGTACCTGCATAAAAACAGACAAATAGACCAATGGAACAGAGCAGAAAGCTCAGAAATATGTCCTCACATCTACAATCAACTGATCTTTGACAAGAGTGCTATGAACATAAACTGAGGAAAGGACAATCTGTTCAATAAATGATGCTGGGAAAACTAGTTATTCACATACAGAAGAATGAAATTAGATCTTTATCTCACACCTATACAAAAATCAACTCAAAATGGATTGAAGACTTCAATGTAAGACCTGAAACTACAAAACTCCTAGAAGTATAAGGGGTTAATATCCAATATATATAAGGAACTCACACAACTCAATAATGAAAAACATCATGTTTCAATCCTGTTTCAAAAATGAGCAAAGGATCTAAATAGACATTTCTCAAAAGAAAACATACAAATGGCAAACAAGTTTATGAAAAGGTGCTCAACATCACTAATCATCAAGGAAATTCAAATCAAAACCATAACAAGTTATCACCTCACATCTGTTAGAATGGCCATTATCAGAAAGACCAAAGATAATAAGTGCTGGAGAGGATGTGGAAAAAAAGAAACTTATATACTGTTTCTGGGAATGTAAATTGGTACAACCATTTTAGAAAACAGTAGGAGGTTCCTCAAAAAATAAAAAGATCCAGTAATCTGACTACTCCTTATACATCCAAAGGAAATGAAATGTCAGGCTCTCCAAGAGATACCTGCATTCTCATGTTAATTTCTGCATTATTTACAATAGTCCCAAAGTATGGAAATGATGAATGAATAAAGGAAAATGTGGGGGCTACACACACACCCCACACAATGGAATATTATTCAGCCTTAAAAACAGGGAATCTAAAATAGTTGAAGTCATAGAAACAGAGAATAGAATAGTGTTTGCCAAGGGTGAGGGGAGAGAAAAATGGGGAGATGTTGGTTAGGGGGTACAAAGTTTCAATTATACTGGAAGAATATGTTGTGGAGATCGAATGTACAATAATATGAGTATAATTAACAATAGTTTATTATATATTTGAAATTTGCCAAGAGGGGAGATATTAAGTATTTTTGTCACACGCACACATACAAATTTTTAAGTGGTAACTATCTAAAGTGATCGCTATGTTAACTAGTGTCTGCTGATTATTTTACAATGTATGTGTATATTAAATCATCAAATTGTATAGTTTAAATCTTTGTGTCAAATATATGTCAATAAAAAAACTTTAAGTGTGCACATTCTCTTACCTTTGGTCAGCGTTTTTCAAGTTAAGGAAGCTATATTCCTAGAAATTTTATCTTAATAAAAAGGCAACCAAGGCTTCCAGCCTGCAAGCTGAGAGATCAGACACTGATATTCAGAATTCAACCAAGATGCAATTATACCTTAGCTCAAGTTTGAAATAGCCATTAGTTTCTCTCATGCTATTATCCTAGACATTATCTACCATTTAACTATGTATAATTATCCATTCAGATTATTTATAAAAATATTAACTTAGACACCTATCAGAAATAAATCTTCAGATGTCACAATATCAATGTTTCTTTCTCCAGAAAAATGCCTACATATCTCTGCTCTTCATTTCCTGATTGCAAACAAGGACTTTATGGAAAGGGGGAACTCCTCAATTACTAATGATTTAATTCTCTTTCTTACTAAGCTTTATGAGAATTTTTGAAATACTAAATAAATTATGTTCCCTTGTTTGTCTTTATTCTCAGGCTTATTTGGCCTCTTTGAGGAATACAATAGAAATTACTCTGTCAGTAAGTCTTAGTTCTTGTTTTAATTTTAGTTATGATGAGAGATTTCTTATATGCATTAATGTTGACCTAATGGGAGATTTTTGGTGGAGGAGGTGCTTTTAAATTTTTTTGAATGCATTAAGTGAAATGAAAGCATCTATAATTTTCAAAAGCAAAACCTCAAAGAAACACAGTCATCTGATAATAAAAGCAATGAAATTGAAAGGAAAATATTGGCGAACATAATCTAACAGACCCCTAGCTAGCAAGGTTCATAAACCCAGTTAGATAATCTTTCCCTACTCCCATTAAGTCATTGCCAAACCACTGCAATCAGATTTGAGTATCACTAATAGCAAATTGCTGGAAATTGAACCAGATGCTCCAAAGCTTTCATGATTATTCACCAAATAGCCAGAGACTAAAAGCACTAGCTAGGATCAATATGGGCCAAAAAGTTGTAATCAGTAACTTGAGACATCTGGCCAGGCTCTGCCTTCTTTTAGGTCATAGCTTGGCAACTTCGTTAGCATTAAGCTTTGAGTTATAATTTTTAAATAATGTGGAACATGTTATTTCTGTCATGAACAAAACAAGTGATAGCTGGAGATATAAATGCTACTTTTGCTACATGCCATTATATGTTGAGATTAAGACACATGGGGCATTTATATACTTGACTTAAACATGACTTGCTACATAAACTTTATAACCAATCCCGTCTTCAGACCTGCCAGTTGAAGATAAGAGTCCCCTCTACCCCCAAAATACACACTGTTCTGAAGATTTATGAAAACTAGTATCATCCAACAGCAATAATAATAATTTATTTGTACAGGGCTTTATGGTTTTCATTGCTCTTTTGTCTATAGAATTTCAACAGTTTGAAATAGTGGTTTAAATTTTCTCCTTCAATCTCTATTTTTGCTACTCAAAGTCTGTACCTGCATCAACACCAATGGGATAACCTGGAAATTTGTTAGAAATGCAGAGTATCAGCCTTACCCTAGACCTACTAAAAAAGAATATGTGTTGTAACAACATCCCTAGGTGATTCATACACATTAAATTTTTGCATGTATCAGAATCATCTAGAGTATTTGTTAAAACATGCTTTTTGTGTCTCACCAGGAATTCACTAGATCTGGAGTGGAAAAAACAATTTGAATTTCCAACAAGTTCTCCATCATGTCCATGCTGATGGTCTGGAGACCACAGTTTAAGAACTACCATCCTTGCCTAGAGGATGTTATGTTTTTTCCCTAGTTTGGCAACAGATTATTCATATTTCAAGCAAGATAATGCAGAGCAATAAGTTTAGGCACATTCCATTGATTAGCCACTAACTTGATTAAAATTATGATTGGCCAATGCAGAACATACACATTGCAAGAGGCTGCCCAACTCACCAGGATTCTTCCAATCACAGCACCTATGCTCCCTGTCCAATCTCCTGACAATATGGATGGTTAGAACCAAAGTAAATACAACACACCCTGTCTGGTCCAATCAAATTCTCTCATCTGGAATTTGAAATCCTGAATAAAGACAAGGTCTCTAATTTCTGCCTTTCCCCAGGCTCAGTGGTTCAGTTCTTCCACCAATCCTGTATGCTACCAATATTCTTCCAATAATTTATTATTTTAGCAAGTTTACAGAATTAGTAGAAATGCTTTTCATCATTTTTTAAATAATTATTTCTTCCAAGAATCCTTTTTTGCTTCAGTCTACCAATGTTTGAATAAAGGAGTCATAAGAGAGTGCCAGACAGTATAAATAATGAAAACAGCCACTTCTTTTGCAACTCCAATGGCCATTATGCTTGTTCCCTATTGTTTATTGTCTGTTGAATCAAGACTGCATGCCCTTGATTCAGCTGAGCCCAGTGCTCACATGTCTGCCCTTGTGTGGGTAGAGAAGTCATAACCATGCTGAAAACGTACTCTTGACGAGTGGGGAGAAGCCATATGAAAATCAGCAGGGAAGGGGAAGAGTGGGACATGCCAGGAGCAGGAAAAAGAACGCCTTGCTCCAGCAGCTGTCATGAGGCACTCTCCATTTGCTAGAACATGCCAAGACTCCATTTCTGACATAAATTTTCAGTGCTTGGGAAAGACATTTTACCCTGAGCAGGAACTCAGTACATGAAACTGCATCAGTAGTTGAACTTAGTCTCTGGGGAACCACCAGACTCTATGTAGGATTCTTGAAGGCAAGATTGGTCTGATTCACCAATCAGAACTACTGCCATCATTACCATCAAAGGTTTCCATGCTTGGACCACCACCATTGGTCTGATTCACCAATCAGACCTACCACTATCACCACCATCAAAGGTTTCCATGCTTAATCTCTCCAACTTTTCATAAGTTAATGTCCTCTTGGTGAACAAGATGTTAAGAAACAACAAGCTCCATGTCTCTAATTAGCACCACATTGAAGTATATCATTAGCTTTAAATTAAATCATTTAACTAGTTTCTTTTTCTAATGGTTAAAAACATTCTGAACCAGTCAAGGCGGGAAACGACAAATAAATTCATGGAGCAATGCATCTGCATGGAGACCAAAGGGGCAACCAAGCAAGAGGGGACAGGAAACAGGCCTGTTGGCCTTAAATCCCAAGGTAGACCCTTCTTCCTTCCCTCCCCTCACAGGCTCACAGACTTTTATGGAGAAACAGGATAACAAGATGAATTTGCAGCAGAGATGGTGACAGGACGTTGCAGGCCTGATGCTCATGGGCCTCACAACATCTCTCATTCTCCAGTCAGCCCAGAACTGTCAAAGTACTGTCCTCCTGGTCTTCCTCAAACAGAGGGCAGCAGGGGCGGCCCCCACTTCCCAGAGTCTGAAGAGTATCCAAGCTTCACCTCGGGGTCAGAATAAAAATGACCTGTAGCAAGGAACTGTTACGTCCATATAGTAACCAAATAATTCAGGAGGAGAAGACAGGAGCCTCTCAAGGTTGCGTTTTGAAGAAGTATGTTGCCATCTGCTTACCAGATGTAAAGACTTAAGAATAAACACAAAGTAGATGAGAACTATAAGAAAAAGTAACCCAGATGTTAGCTGAGGCTTCTCTGGCCCTCAGAGAACAAGGTATGATTGATTCAAACCTCCATTTTCATGTTCTGTGCAGGCCCAAATCCTTCTTCAAGATAACTATAAATTCCACTGAAGGAAGGCGAGAGGTGTAGGGACTGATAGGTTACAGATCACCTCTGGCTACAGCCTACTCCTTCTTCAGTCTGCTGATCAGCTCAACATCTTACAGGAGCTGCCTCTGCTCTGAGTCACATCAGCCCCATGGCAAACTTAGCGTCTGTCTTAATCTCCTCACACAGGCACGTGCACATTCTCTGTCTCTGTCTCTCTCACACACACACACATACACATACACACTTTACAAGGAAATGGGTAAATCTGGTGTTATTTTAAGATTTGTCCAGATATGGAGAGGGGATTTTTTAAAGATTTATGGAGACCTCTCTCCCAGATGCATTTCAATAATTGCCTTGTTGTTTATCTGACCCCTCAGCCTCAGGTCATCTTGCTCACTCCACTTCTCTTCCTCCTTCTGTCTCTTCATTTCTTCTTTCTCAAGAGCAGAAATATATTCCTGTTATTGCCTCATGCAAAGCAGTTTGACTGTCTCTTTTGTTGTCTTGGCTCCTGGCCTCACCATGTCCTCAGGATTTCAACTTCAGGGCAGCAGTTATTGGTGTTGTCTAGAGAACAGCAGCATCAGCATGACCTGGGAACTTGGCAGTGCAAATTCTCAGGTTTCACCACAGACCTACTAGATCAATAACTCTAGGGGTGGGCTCAGAAATCTGTCTTAACCAGACTTCCAAGTGATTCTGATGTATTAAAGTTTGAGAACTATTGCTTTAAAGAATAACAGTTAAGCAACTGATAGAAGAAGAGCTGCCAATAAAGAAATGGAGAATGTTTCCACCGCAAAACACTGCTTTCAGTGGTGGTGGCAACAAATGGCTGGGAGGGCGGAGAACTTAGGCCACCACTACCACCCCTGTAATCTCTTACTACTTTTCTAATGTAGAATCTCAGTACAAATGCCCTGTCTCCCAGTTCCCACTAGATTGCCATACTTTTCCAACAAGCACCTTTATAAAATAGTCTGAAGCTGCCAGTAATTGCTCTAGTGATGCTTTAGCTGTTACATAAAAGTGTGATATAAGAGTCGAAGAATATATTTATAATCAGAAAATCGTTATTAAAGATAGATACAAAATAAGGATAGGTAGTTGAGCACAACTGTGGGGACCAAGGCAATGAGCAATTAATTCTGGTTTATGTTTGTATTATAAATCAAAATCTCTTCTTTATTTTGTATAACTGAATTGGAGCATTGAGCAAATAATATACGCAAAAGATATGCCAGCTGCTCTGAAATTCTAACAATAAATCATTACAGAAGCTGGGTATTGGCTAAGGTTTTGTTTGTTGGTTTGTTTGTTGTTTTTGCTTTTCATGGTACATAGTTTTAGGGGTGCTTCTATACGTGATCAAGGTCTGTCATTGGAAACAAACTTCACAAAAAGGTATCACACAGTCAACACCTCAGTATGGGGAAAAAAGGCAAAGGAATGTGTGGGAGGGAAAAATGGAGAAATAGAAGGGCCTATGCCCTAGATTCTTCTAACTGCAGTTAGAAAAAACAAGAACAAGCATCCGCACCAGTTTAGGCAATTCATGATCTGTCTCTTGGCCTGATATTAACTGCTTTATGTCCAAAACTCTGTTGTAATTGTAAAAGCAAAAGTAGTCTGTAGGATTTTTTTCAATAAAGTTAAAAATATTCTCCTGATTTTCTAGTATATTTTACATGCCTTCCTACATAGTTGATATTTTGATTAGTTATATATTGTTGCATAACAAAGTACTGCAAAATACAGTGGCTTAAGACAACAAACACATATTATCGTATGTTGTTTCTGGGGTGAGAAATCCAAGAGCAGCTTACCTGGGTTTTTATGTCTCAGGTTCTCTCATAAGGTTATCATAAAGATGTCAAAGCTGTATCAAAAAAGCTTGACTGAGCACTTTGTAGGCCGAGGCAGGCAGATCACCTGAGGTCAGGAGTTCAAGACAAGCCTCGCCAGCATGGCAAAACCCCGTCTCTACTGAAAATACAAAAATTAGCCAGGCGTAGTGGTGGGTGCTTGTAATCCCAGCCACATAGGAGGCTGAGGCAAGAGGGTCGCTTGAATCTGGGAAGCGGAGGTTGTAGTGTTCTGAGATGACAACACTGCACTCCAGCTTGGGCGACAGAGTGGAACTCCATCTCAGAAAATGAAAGGAAGGAAGGAAGGAAGGAAGGAAGGAAGGAAGGAAGGAAAGAAGGAAGGAAGGAAGGAAGGAAGGAGGGAGGGACAGAAGGAAGGGGGAAAGGAGGGAGAGAGGGAAAGAAAGAAGGAAGGAAGGAGGAAAGGAGGAAGGGAGGGAGGGAGGGAGGGAAAGAAGGAAGGAAGGAAGGAAGGAAGGAAGGAAGGAAGGAAGGAAGGAAGGAAGGAAGGAAAGAAAGAAAGAAAGAAAGAAAGAAAGAAAGAAAGAAAGAAAGAAAGAAAGAAAGAAAGAAAGAAAGAAAGAAAGAAAGAAAGAAAGGAAGAAAGAAAGAAGCTTGACTGAGGCTGGAGGATGATTCACTTCCAGAATGGCTTACTCTTGTGACTGTTTTTGCAGGAAGCTCAGTTTCTCACCACATGGGCCTCTCCACAAGGCTGCTCAAAAAATGGCAGCCAGTTTCCACTAGAGTGTGAATTCCAAGAGAGAAAGAGTGGTGCCCTGTAAGCCTAGTCTCTGAAGTTGCATACCATCACTCCCACTTTATTCTATTTGGCACTAAGTACAGCCTAGACTCCCTAGGATGGGAATTAGGCTCCACCTCTTTGAGTAGTATCAGAGAATTTTATCTACACCATCTGATATGTAAAACAAGTTGGCAAGGTAAGGGTAGGCACGGTGGCTCAAGCCTGTAATACTAGCACTTTGGGAGGCTGAGGCAGGCAGATCACTTGAGGTGAGGATTTCAAGACTAGCCTGGCCAAAATGGTGAAACTCCATCTCTACTAAAAATACAAAAATTAGCTGGGTATGGTGGCTTGCGCCTGTAGTCCCAGATACTTGGGAGGCTGAGGCAGGAGCATCGCTTGAACCCGGGAGATGGAGGTTGCAGTGAGCTAAGATCAGCCACTGCACTCCAGCCTGGGGTGACAGAGCAAGACTCTGTCTCAAACAGAAAAAAAAAAAAAAAAAAAAAAAAAAATGGAGAGGTATAAATGGATCTAAAAGGAAATAAAGTTTCCATGCTTCACACAAAGTGGAAAATGTTGATACTAGTGATCACATAAGTCACATTAAAATACTAAATGTGAGGGGGTGGAGCAAGATGGCCGAATAGGAACAGCTCCAGTCTTCAGCTCCCAGCGAGCGACACAGAAGACAGGTGATTTCTGCATTATCAACTGAGGTACTGGGTTCATCTCACTGGGGAGTGCCGGACAATTGGTGCTGGTCAGCTGTTGCAGCCCGACCAGCGAGATCTGAAGCAGGGGGAGGCATCGCCTCACCTGGGAAGTGCAAGGGGGAAGGGAATCCCTTTTCCTACCCAGGGGAACTGAGACACACAACACCTGGAAAATCGGGTAACTCGCACCTCAATACTGCACTTTAAGTAAACGGGCACACCAGGAGATTATATCCCACACCTGGCCAGGAGGGTCCCACGCCCACGGAGCCTTCCTCATTGCTAGCACAGCAGTCTGCGATCTAACCGCAAGGCAGCAGCGAGACTGGGGGAGGGGCACCCGCCATTGCTGAGGCTTAAGTAGGTAAACAAAGCCCTGGGAAGATCGAACTGGGTGGAGCTCACAGCAGTTCAAGGAGGCCTGCCAGTCTCTGTAGACTCCACCTCTGGGGACAGGGACAGGGCACAGCTAAACAACAACAACAACAACAACAACAAAAAGCAGCAGAAACCTCTGCAGACGCAAGCGACTCTGTCTGACAGCTTTGAAGAGAGCGGTGGATCTCCCAACAGGGAGGTTGAGATCTGAGAAGGGACAGACTGCCTGCTCAAGTGGGTCCCTGACCCCTGAGTAGCCTAACTGGGAGATATCCTCCACTAGAGGCAGACCGACACTCCACACCTCACAGGGTGGAGTACACCCCTGAGAGGAAGCTTCCAAAGCAAGAATCAGACAGGTACACTCGCTGTTCAGCAGTATTCTATCTTCTGCAGCCTCTGCTGCTGACACCCAGGCAAACAGGGTCTGGAGTGGACCTCAAGCAATCTCCAACAGACCTACAGCTGAGGGTCCTGACTGTTAGAAGGAAAACTAACAAACAGGAAGGACACCCACACCAAAACCCCATCAGTACATCACCATCATCAAAGACCAGAGGCAGATAAAACCACAAAGATGGGGAAAAAGCAGGGCAGAAAAGCTGGAAATTCAAAAAATAAGAGCACATCTCCCCCTCTAAAGGAACACAGCTCATCGCCAGCAACGGATCAAAGCTGGATGGAGAATGACTTTGACGAGATGAGAGAAGAAGGCTTCAGTCCATCAAACTTCTCAGAGCTAAAGGAGGAATTATGTACCCAGTGCAAAGAAACTAAAAATCTTGAAAAAAAGAGTGGAAGAATTGATAACCAGAATAATTAATGCAGAGAAGGCCATAACAAATGGACAGAGATGAAAACCATGACACGAGAAATACGTGACAAATGCACAAGCTTCCGTAACCGAATCGATCAACTGGAAGAAAGAGTATCAGCGATTGAGGATCAAATGAATGAAATGAAGCGAGAAGAGAAATCTAAAGAAAAAAGAAGAAAAAGAAATGAACAAAACCTGGAAGAAGTATGAGACTATGTGAAAAGACCAAATCTACGTCTGATTGGGGTACCGGAAACTGAGGGGGAAAATGGAACCAAGTTGGAAAACACTCTTCAGGATATCATCCAGGAGAACTTCCCCAACCTAGTAGGGCAGGCCAAAATTCAAATTCAGGAAATACAGAGAATGCCACAAAGATACTCCTCGAGAAGAGCAACTCCAAGACACATAATTGCCAGATTCACCAAAGTTGAAATGAAGGAAAAAATCTTAAGGGCAGCCAGAGAGAAAGGTCAGGTTACCCACAAAGGGAAGCCCATCAGACTAAGAGCAGATCTCTCGGCAGAAACTCTACAAGCCAGAAGAGAGTGGGGGGCCAATATTCAGCATTCTTAAAGAAAAGAATTTTAAACCCAGAATTTCATATCCAGCCAAACTAAGTTTCATAAGTGAAGGAGAAATAAAATCCTTTGCAGATAAGCAAATGCTTAGAGATTTTGTCACCACTAGGCCTGCCTTACAAGAGGCCCTGAGGGAAGCACTAAACATGGAAAGGAACAACCGGTACCAGCCATTGCAAAAACATGCCAAAATGTAAAGACCATCGAGGCTAGGAAGAAACTGCATCAACTAACGAGCAAAATAACCAGTTAATATCATAATGGCAGGATCAAGTTCTCACATAACAATATTAACCTTAAATGTAAATGAACTAAATGCTCCAATTAAAAGACACAGACTGGCAAACTGGATAAAGAGTCAAGACCCATCAGTCTGCTGTATTCAGGAGACCCATCTCACATGCAGAGACACACATAGGCTCAAAATAAAGCAATGGAGGAAGATCTACCAAGCAAATGGAGAACAAAAAAAAGCAGGGGTTGCAATACTAGTCTCTGATAAAACAGACTTTAAACCATCAAAGATCAAAAGAGACAAAGAAGGCCATTACATAATGGTAAAGGGATCAATTCAACAAGAAGAGCTAATTATCCTAAATATATATGCACCCAATACAGGAGCACCCAGATTCATAAAGCAAGTCCTTAGAGACTTACAAAGAGACTTAGACTCCCATACAATAATAATGGGAGACTTCAACACCCCACTGTCAACATTAGACAGAACAACGAGACAGAAAGTTAACAAGGATATCCAGGAATTGAACTCATCTCTGCAGCAAGCAGACCTAATAGACATCTACAGAACTCTCCACCCCAAATCAACAGAATATACATTCTTCTCACACCACATCACACTTATTCCAAAATTGACCACATAATTGGAAGTAAAGCACTCCTCAGCAAATGTAAAAGAACAGAAATTATAACAAACTGTCTCTCAGACCATAGTGCAATCAAACTAGAACTCAGGACTAAGAAACTCAATCAAAACCGCTCAACCACATGGAAACTGAATAACCTGCTCCTGAATGACTACTGGGTACACAACAAAATGAAGGCAGAAATAAAGATGTTCTTTGAAACCAGTGAGAACAAAGATACAACATACCAGAATCTCTGGGACACATTTAAAGCAGTGTGTAGAGGGAAATTTATAGCACTAAATGCCCACAAGAGAAAGCAGGAAAGATCTAAAATTGACACTCTAACATCACAATTAAAAGAACTAGAGAAGCAAGACCAAACACATTCAAAAGCTAGCAGAAGGCAAGAAATAACTAAGATCAGAGCAGAACTGAAGGAGGTAGAGACACAAAAAACTCTCCAAAAAATCAATGAATCCAGGAGTTGGTTTTTTGAAAAGATCAACAAAATTGATAGACAGCTAGCAAGACTAATAAAGAAGAAAAGAGAGAAGAATCAAATAGATGCAATAAAAAATGATAAAGGGGATATCACCACTGACCCCACAGAAATACAAACTACCATCAGAGAATACTATAAACACCTCTACACAAATAAACTAGAAAATCTAGAAGAAATGGATAATTTCCTGGACACTTACACTCTCCCAAGACTAAACCAGGAAGAAGCTGAAGGCTCTGAAATTGAGGCAATGATTAATAGCCTACCAACCAAAAAAAGTCCAGGACCAGATGGATTCACAGCTGAATTCTACCAGAAGTACAAGGAGGAGCTGGTACCATTCCTTCTGAAACTATTCCAATCAATAGAAAAAGAGGGAATCCTCCCTAACTCATTTTATGAGGCCAACATCATCCTGATACCAAAGCCTGGCAGAGACACAACTAAAAAAGAGAATTTTAGAGCAATATCCCTGATGAACATCGATGCAAAAATCCTCAATAAAATACTGGCAAACCAGATCCAGCAGCACATCAAAAAGTTTATCCACCATGATCAAGTTGCCTTCATCCCTGGGATGCAAGGCTGGTTCAACATTCACAACTCAATAAACATAATCCAGCATATAAACAGAACCAAAGACAAAAACCACATGATTATCTCAATAGATGCAGAAAAGGCCTTTGACAAAATTCAACAGCCCTTCATGCTAAAAACTCTCAATAAATTTGGTATTGATGGAACGTATCTCAAAATCATAAGAGCTATTTATGACAAACCCACTGCCAATATCATACTGAATGGGCAAAAACTGGAAAAATTCCCTTTGAAAACTGGCACAAGACAGGGATGCCCTCTCTCACCACTCCTATTCAACATAGTGATGGAAGTTCTGGCTAGGGCAATCAGGCAAGAGAAAGAAATAAAGGGTATTCAGTTAGGAAAAGAAGAAGTCAAATTGTCCCTCTTTGCAGATGACATGATTGTATATTTAGAAAACCCCATTGTCTCAGCCCAAAATCTCCTTAAGCTGATAAGAAACTTCAGCAGTCTTAGGATACAAAATTAATGTGCAAAAATCACAAGCATTCTTATACACCAGTAACAGACAAACAGAGAGCCAAATCATGAATGAACTTCCATTCACAATTGCTTCAAAGAGAATAAAATACCTAGGAATCCAACTTACAAGGGATGTAAAGGACCTCTTCAAGGAGAACTACAAACCACTGCTCAGTGAAATAAAAGAGGACATAAACAAATGGAAGAACATACCCTGTTCATGGATAGGAAGAATCAATATCGTGAAAATGGCCATACTGCCCAAGGTAATTTAGAGATTCAATGCCATCCCCATCAAGCTACCAATGAGTTTCTTCACAGAATTGGAAAAAACTGCTTTAAAGTTCATATGGAACCAAAAACGAGCCCGCATCTCCAAGACAATCCTAAGTCAAAAGAACAAAGCTGGAGGCATCACGCTACCTGACTTCAAACTATACTACAAGGCTACAGTAACCAAAACAGCATGGTACTGGTACCAAAACAGAGATATAGACCAATAGAACAGAACAGAGTCCTCAGAAATAATACCACACATCTACAGCCATCTGATCTTTGATAAACTTGAGAAAAACAAGAAATGGGGAAAGGATTCCCTATTTAATAAATGGTGCTGGGAAAATTGGCTAGCCATAAGTAGAAAGCTGAAACTGGATCCTTTCCTTACTCCTTATACGAAAATTAATTCAAGATGGATTAGAGACTTAAATGTTAGACCTAATACCATAAAAATCCTAGAGGAAAATCTAGGTAATACCATTCAGGACATAGGCATGGGCAAGGACTTCATGTCTAAAACACCAAAAGCAACGGCAACAAAAGCCAAAATTGACAAATGGGATCTAATTAAACTAAAGAGTTTCTGCACAGCAAAAGAAACTACCATCAGAGTGAACAGGCAACCTACAGAATGGGAGAAAATTTTTGCAATCTACTCATCAGACAAAGGGCTAATATCCAGAACCTACAAAGAACTCAAACAAATTTACAAGAAAAAAACAAACAACCCCACCAAAAAGTGGGCAAAGGAAATGAACAGACATTTCTCAAAAGAGGACATTCATACAGCCAACAGACACATTAAAAAATGCTCATCATCACTGGCCATCAGAGAAATGCAAATCAAAACCACAATGAGATACCATCTCACACCAGTTACAATGGCAATCATTAAAAAGTCAGGAAACAACAGGTGCTGGAGAGGATGTGGAGAAATAGGAACACTTTTACACTGTTGGTGGGATTGTAAACTAGTTCAACCATTATGGAAAACAGTATGGCGATTCCTCAAGGATCTAGAACTAGAAATACCATATGACCCAGCCATCCCATTACTGGGTATATACCCAAAGGATTATAAATCATGCTGCTATAAAGACACATGCACACGTATGTTTATTGCGGCACTATTCACAATAGCAAAGACTTGGAATCAACCCAAATGTCCATCAGTGACAGACTGGATTAAGAAAATGTGGCACATATACACCATGGAATACTATGCAGCCATAAAAAAGGATGAGTTTGTGTCCTTTGTAGGGACATGGATGCAGCTGGAAACTATCATTCTCAGCAAACTATCGCAAGAACAGAAAACCAAACACCGCATGTTCTCACTCATAGGTGGGAACTGAACAATGAGATCACTTGGACTTGGGAAGGGGAACATCACACACCGGGGCCTATCACGGGGAGGGGAGAGGGGGGAGGGATTGCATTGGGAGTTATACCTGATGTAAATGACGAGTTGATGGGTGCTGACGAGTTGATGGGTGCAGCACACCAACATGGCACAAGTATACATATGTAACAAACCTGCCCATTATGCACATGTACCCTAGAACTTAAAGTATAATAAAAAAATAAAATAAAATAAAATAAAATAATAAATGTTGATACTAATGATTACATGATAAATCACATTAAAATTAAAATACAAAACCACAAAGAAAACTACTAAAAGAGAGACACTCAAGAACAATATAAATAACTCAAGATGGAATCTCAAAAAATGTTAAGCGACTCTTAGAAAAGCAAAAAAATAGAAAAGAGTAAACAACAGAAAACAAATAATTAAATTACAGACTCCAAATCTAACAATAGGAATGGTCTAATTACACCATTTTTTAAAGGCAGAAATTAGCAAAGTATATTAAATACACACACACACACACCCTACCTACATGCTACTTACAAGAAACTCACTTCAAATTCAATAATAAAACTAAACATGCAATTACCGTATGACCCAGCAATTGCACTATTGAGCATTTATCCCAAAGAAATGAAAATGTATGTTCACAACAAAACCTATACAAAAATATTCTTAGCAGTTATATTTAAAAAGTGAAAAACTAGGGGAAAAAAACAGATACCTTTCAATAAGTGTATGGTAAAGCAAACAGTGGTACATTCATACCATTAACTATTACTCTACATACAATACAAAAGGAGGAAACTATTGAAGCACACAACTTGGATGAATTTCAAGGAAATGTTAAGTTAAAACAAAAAAAAAACAATTCCAAAATGTTGCAGGCTGTATGATTCCATTCTCATAACATGCTTGAAATGACAAAATTTTAGAAATAAAGAACAGACATGGTTGCATGGAGTTAGAGATGGGAGTGAGGCTAGCAGGGAAATGGGCATGGTTAAGGAAAAGCATGCAGCATCATGAGGGATCCCTGTGGCAATCTAACTGATCTGTATCTTTAATGTTGTGTTGGTAGTAGCATGTAGATAAACCTGCATGTGATAAAATATCACTATATGCACTGCATACGACATAGCGTATACACTATATAGTGATAAAATATCACTGTATACACACACAAATAAATGCAAGTAAAACTGAGGAAATCTGAATAAAATTGATGCATTTTATCAATGTCAACATCTGTGTTTTTAATCCACCTGTGATACTGTACTATTGTAAGATGTTACCATTGGGGAAAACTAGGTAAAATGTATTAAGTAAGTGAATCTCTGCATAGCATTTCTATAATTCCATGTGAATCTACAATTATCTCAAAAGTTTAAAATTTTAATTTAAAAAATATATCTTTATATGTCTTTATAGTCAAATGTAAAGTCTGCAATAACACTCTTCCTGAATGCTTAACTAATATTTCCACCCTGGCAGCTCACAATCATGTCAGCTAGAAGATCTTAACAAAAATGCAATTTTGGAATATCAGACTCCATTCCAGTAGAAAATGTGATTACAAATACCTGAAGGAACCATGTGATAAATAAAGATTTATGATTTCCAAACTAATGAAAAGTATTACCCTAGCCTGGATCTCTGCCAGGAAATACAAGATAAGCAAAAGTCTGCATACTACTAGAAAGTCAAATATGTTACCTTTTAAGGAACCAACCATCACAAGAAAATTAGAACGGCCTGTTTAAAACCAGAGTACGCATTCAAGTGTACATAAGACCTGCTAGTTTAACAGATTTTTCAAACAGTCACTTGAAGCTACTTCTGTCTTCGGTCTGTACAGGAATGCATATGTGTTTATGTATCTATCAGATAGTCTGTCTGTCCTGTGGTGTGGTGGTGTTCCTATTTCTAGTTCTTCTATATCAACAAGCTTGGCTACTTTATTAGTAATTCGGCCTTTAATTCATCTGGAGTTCAACAGTAACTCAAGTTTCGCTTGAGGAACTTAAAATAATGTATTCTCTTTCTGGTAAATGCCAGATATTCTGATTTTTTCTTTGCTATGGCCAATATTCAGGAGTTTGAGATATAATTTTTTCAAATAGTAGCTTGATTGTAACTTGCCTTTACAACTTGATATTTATGAAAAGTAAATGTAAAGTTCATTTTGTTAACATTTGCATAATTCAGACTGCTGGAAGTTATCTTATAAACTTGTTATTTCTTTTCTAGATTATTGCCAGAACTTTTAAGAAATGCTTATTTTTGGGAGGTGGCTGGCAAGATGACCGAAGAAGAACAGCTCCAGTCTGCAGCTCCCAGCGAGATCAACACAGAAGACGAGTGATTTCTGCATTTCCAACTGAGGTACCCAGCTCATCTCATTGGAACTGGTTTGACAGTGGGTGCAGCCCACAGAGGGCAAGCTGAAGCAGGGTGGGGTGGTGCCTCACCGGGGAAGGGCAAGGGGCCAGGAACTCCCTCCCTTAGCAAAGGGAAGCTGTGATGGACTGTGCCATGAGGGACGGTGCTCTCTGACCCAGATACTATGCTTTTCCCACGGTCTTCGCAACCCACAGACCAGGAGATTCCCTTGGGTGCCTATACCACAAGGGCCCTGGGTTTCAAGCACAAAACTGCGTGACCATTTGGGCAAACACTGACCTAGCTGTAGGAGTTTATTTTCATACACCAGTGGTGCCTGGAATGCCAGTGAGAGAGACCATTCACTACCCTCGAAAGGGGGCTGAAGCCAGGGCGCCAAGTGGTTTAGCTCGGTGGATCCCACCCCTACAGAGCCCAACACTGGCTTGAAATTCTCACTGCCAACACAGCAGTCTGAAATAGACCTGGAATGCTCTAGCTTGGTGGGGGGACAGGCATCCGCCATTACTGAGGCTTGAGTAGGCAGTTTTCCCCTCACAGCGTAAACAAAGTCATCAGGAAGTTCAAACTGGGTGGAGCCCACCACAGCTCAGCAAAGCCACTATAGCCAGACTGCCTCTCTAGATTCCTCCTCTCTGGGCAGGACATCTCTGAAAGAAAGGCAGCAGCCACAGTCAGGGACTTATAGATAAAACTTCCATCTCCCTGGGACAGAGCATCTGGGGGAAGGGACAGCTACGAGCACAGCTTCAGCAGATTTAAATGTTCCTGCCTGCCAGTTCTGAAGAGAGCAGGGGATTTCCCAGCACAGCGCTCAAGCTCTGCCAAGGGATGAGTTGCCTCCTCAAGTGGGTCCCAGACCCCCATGCCTCCTCACAAGGAGACACCTCCCAGGAGGGGTCGATAGACACCTCATACAGGAGAGCTATGGCTGGCATCTAGCGGGTGCCCCTCTAGGATGAAGCTTCCAGAAGAAGGAACAGGCAGCAATCTTTGCTGTTCTGTAGCCTCTGCTGGTGATACCCAGGCAAACAGGGTCTGGAGTGGACCTCCAGCAAACTCCAGCAGACCTGCAGCAGCAGGGCCTGACTGGTAGAAGGAAAACTAACAAACAGAAAGGAATAGCATCAACATCAACAAAAGGACATCCACACAAAACCCCATTCAAAGGTCACCAACATCAAAGACCAAAGGTAGATAAATCCATGAAGATGAGGAAAAACCAGTGCAAAAAGGCTGAAAATTTCAAAAACCAGAATGCCTCTTCTCCTTCAAAGGATCACAACTCCTCGCCAGCAAGGGAACAAAACTGGATGGAGAATGAGTTTGACGAACTGACATAAGTAGGCTTCAGAAGGTAGGTAATAACAAACTCCTTTGAGCTAAAGGAACATGTTCTAACCCAATGCAAAGAAGCTAAGAACTTTGAAAAAAAGGTTAAAGGAATTGCTAATTAGAATAAGCAGTTTAGAGAAGAACGTAAATGACCTGATGGAGCTGAAAAACACAGCACAAGAACTTCATAAAGCATATACAAGTATCAATAGCCAAATCGAACAAGTGGAAGAAAGGATATCAGAAATTGAAGATCAACTTAATGAAATAAAATGTGAAGACAAGATTAGAGAAAAAAGAATGAAAAGTAATGAACAAAGCCTCCAAGAAATACGGGACTATGTGAAAAGACCAAATCTACATTTGATTGGTGTACCCGAGTGTTGGGGAAAATGAAACCAAGTTGGAAAACACTCCACAGGATATTATCCAGGAGAAATTCCTCAATCTATTAAGATAGGCCAACATTCAAATTCAGGAAATCCACATAGATACTCCTTGAGAAGAGCAACCCCAAGACACATAATCATCAGATTCACCAAGGTTGAAATGAAGGAAAAAATGTTAAGGGCAGCCAGAGAGAAACGCTGGGTTACCCACAAAGGGAAGCCATCAGACTAACAGTGGATCTCTCTCTATATAAGCCAGAAGAGAGTGTGGACCAATATTCAACATTATTAAAGAAAAGAATTTTCAACCCAGAATTGCATATCCAGCCAAACTAAGTTTTATAAGTGAAGGACAAACAAAGTCCTTTACAGACAAGAAAATGCTGAGAGAGTTTGTCACCACCAGGACTGTCTTACAAGAGCTCCTGAAAGAAGCACTAAATATGGAAAGGAAAAACCAGTACAAACCACTGCAAAAACATACCAGATTGTAAAGACCATTGACACTATGAAGAAACGACATTAAGTAATGAGCAAAATAACCAGCTAGCATCATAATGACAGCATTAAATTCACACATAATAATATTAATCTTAAATGTAAATGGGCTAAATGCCCCAACTAAAAGACAGAGACTGGCAAATTGGATAAAGATTCAAAACTCATCGGTGTGCTGTATTCAGGAGACCCTTCTCATGTGCAAAGACACACACAGGCTCAAAATAAAGAGATGAAGGAAGATTTACCAAGCAAATGGAAAGCAAAAAAAAGCACGGGATGCAATCCTAGTCTCTGATAAAACAGACTTTAAACCAACAAAGATCAAAAAAGACAAAGAAGGGCATTACATAATGGCAAAGGGATTAATGCAACAAGAAGAGCTAACTATCCTAAATATATATGCACCCCATACAGGAGCACCGAGATTCATAAGGCAAGTTCTTAGAGACCTACAAAGAGACTTAGACTCCCACACAATAATAGTGGGAGACTTTAACTCCACACTGTCAAAATTAGACAGATAATGAGACAGAAAATTAACAAGGATATTCAGGACTTCAACTCAGCTCTGGACGAAGCAGACCTAATAGACATCTACAGAACTCTCCATGTCAAATCAACTCTCCACCTCAAGTATACATTCTTCTCAGCACCATATCGCACTTATTCTAAAATTGACCACATAATTGGAAGTAAAACACTTCTCGGCAAATGCAAAAGAACAGAAACCATAACAGACAGTCTCTCAGACCACAGTGCAATCAAATTAGAACTCAGGATTAAGAAACTCACTCAAAACCACACAAGTATATGGAAACTGAACAACTGCTCCTGAATGACTACTGGGTAAATAACGAAATTAAGGCAGAAACAAATAAGTTCTTTGAATGAGAGTTCAATGAGAACGAAGACACAACGTACCAGAATCTCTGGGCCACAGCTAAAGCAGTGTTTAGAGGGAAATTTATAGCACTAAATGTCCACAGCAGAAAGTGGGAAAGATCTAAAATCGACACCCTAGCATCACAATTAAAAGAACTAGAGAAGCAAGAGCAAACAAATTCAAAAGCCAGCAGAAGACAAGAAATAAGTAAGATAAGAACAGAACTGAAGGAGATAGAGGCACGAAAACTCTTCAAAAAGTCAGTGAATCCAGGAGGTGGTTTTTGAAAAGATCAACAAAATAGATAGACCGCTAGCCAGACTGATAAAGAAGAAAAGAGAGAAGAATCAAATAGACACAATAAAAAAGCATAAAGGGGAGATCAACGCTGATCCCACAGAAATAAAAATGTACAAACTACCATCAGAGAATACTATATACACCTCTATGCAAATAAACTAGAAAATCTAGATGAAATTGATGAATTCCTGAACAAATACACCCTCCCAAGACTAAAAAAGAAAGAAGTCGAATCCCTGAATAGACCAATAACAAGTTCTGAAATTTAGGCAGTAATTAATAGTCTACCAACCAAAAAAAAAGTCCAGGACCAGATGGATTCACAGTCCAATTCTACCAGAGGTACAAGAGGAGCTGGTACCCTTCCTTCTAAAACTATTCCAAACTGAAGGGGTGGCCTGCCCCTCCACACTTGTGGGTGTTTCTTGTTAGGTGGAATGAGAGATTTGAGAAAAGAAATTAGACACAGAGACAAAGTATAGAGAAAGAAAAAGTGGGCCCCGGGGACCGGCGCTCAGCATACAGAGGACCCGCGCCGGCAATGGTCTCTGAATTCCCTCAGTATGTATTGATCATTATCTTTACCATCTTGGAAAAGGGAAGCGGCAGGATAATAGGATCATAGTAGGGAGAAGGTCAGCAGTAAGACATATGAATAAAGATCTCTGTGACATGAATAAGTTTAAAGAAAAGTGCTGTGCCTTGATATGCATATGCGAACATCTCCTTTTTAGTGCATAAAGAGCAGCATTGCTGCTAGCATGTCCCACCTTTCGCACTAAGGCAGTTTTCTCCTTTCTCAGTAAATAGAACATACAATCGAGTGTTACACCGAGATGTTCCATTGCCCAGGGACGAGCAGGAGACAGATGCTTTTCTCTATCTCAACTGCCAAGAGGCCTTCTTTCCTCTTATACTAATACTCCTCAGCACAGACCCTTCATGAGTGTCAGGCTGGGGTACAATCAGATCTTTCCCTTCCCACGAGGCCATATTTCAGACTATCACATGGGGAGAAACCTTGGACAATACCTAGCTTTCCTAGGCAGAGGTCCCTGTGACCTTCCGCAGTGTATGTGTCCCTGGGTACTTGAGATTAACAGGATGGTGATGACTTTTCACAAGCATACTGCCTTCAGGCACTTGTTTAACAAAGCACACCCTGCACAGCCCCAAATCTATTAAACCTTGAGTCACCACAGCACATGTCTCTTGCAAGGACAGAGTTGGGGGTAGGGTTACAGATTAATAGCATCTCAAATACAGAACAAAATGGAGTCTCTTATGTCTACTTCTTTCTATATAGACACAGTAACAGTCTGATCTCTCTTTCTTTTCCCCACAGCAAACAACAGAAAAAGAGGGAATCCTCTCTAACTCATCTTATGAGGCCAGCATCATCCTGATACCAAAAACTGGCAGAGACACAATAACAAAAATTTCAGGCCAATATCCCTGAAAAACACTGATGCAAAAATCCACAATACAAGACTGGCAAACCGAATCCAGCAGCACATCAAAAAGCTTATCCACCACTATTGAGTCAGCTTCATCCCTGGGATTCAAGGCTAGTTCAACATATGCTAATCAATAAATGTAATCCATCACATAAACAGAACCAATGACAAAATACACATGATTATTTCAATAGACACAGAAAAGGCCTTCGACAAAAATCTACAGCGCTTCATGCTAAAAACTCTCAATAAACTAGGTACTGATGAAGTTGGAAACCACCATTCTCAGCAAACTAACACAGGAACAGAAAACCAAACACCACATGTTCTCACTCACATGTGGGAGGTGAAAAATGAGAACACATGGACACAGGGAGGGAACATCACACACCAGGGCCTGTTGTGGGGTGAGGAACAAGGGGAGGGATAGCATTAGAAGAAATACCTAATGTAGATGACGGGTTGATGGGTGTAGCAAACCACCGTGGTACGTGTATACCTATGTAACAAACCTGCACGTTCTGCACATATATCCCAGAACTTCAAGTATAATTATATAAAAAAGAAAACAAATGAACAAGTAAAAGAAAACTAATAAAAACTCTATGCCTTAAAAAAAAGGGAAATGCTTCTTTTTGAGGGGATGTTTTGCTTACATGCAGAACATCATAAGGGGATAAATTGCATGTTTATAGTGATTATTTCAGGTGATATGGTTCACAATAACTTTTTTTTATTGTTAATGTCTTATTTCCCAAAGTTGCTGCACCAGGTATGTATTAGTTTTGAAACCAGAAAATATGTTCTTGAAAAACATGAATAGATTTCATTTTGTGTGATAATATTTATGTAAAAACTTGGGCCAGGCATGGTGGCCCACACCTGTAATCCCAGCACTTTGGCGCACGGAGGCAGGTGGATCACCTGAGGTCAGGAGTTCAAGATCAGCCTGGCCAACATGGCGAAACCCCATCTCTACTAAAAATGCAAAAAAAATGAATGTGCTCTGCAAAGTGATTCAAACAAAATACATCCACATGCAGAGGGTGATTCTTTTCTGGATAATAGAACTATGGCTCATATTTCCTTCCATTTGTCTAATTTTTCTCATTTTGCATAATGAGCATTTATTAATTTCATAATGAGGAGATAATGTAAAGCATATTCATACCACCTCCCAATGCCTTATTCTTCTCAAATATCACAGTAGCGGTGGTTGCACTGCATGAAATCTTAGCTGTAGCTGTTCACAGAAGAGTTTGTCAGCAGACAGATTTTCACACTGATATTAGTCACTGAACAAAGAGAAAAAAGCAAATAACCAAATTCATAAAGAACCTTAGTAACCACAAAAGAAACCAAGTCAAGCATACACTAGTGTTCCAGGTGACAATATATGGCTTCCACAGAGGTTACTCATAACATAAAGATTATCTCTGGTCTTCTTTCAATACTGATATAAGCAGCTCAGAGCAAAGAGAGGGATACTAACGTGGATGTGCTTAAAGAGAAAGGTGGCTTTTTAAAAAACAGAGGTGCTCACAGATGCAACATCAGACAGGGATTATTCACTGAACAGTGCAATTCATATAGAAAACTATAAGCCCTCTCTCCTCCCCAAAACCGTTTTTGAAAGCCTCAACACCTAGCTGCTCCCTGCCAGACACTCAAACTCAAAATGCCAAACACTATACTTAAGAAGGAAATACAATCATTGGAGGGAAACAATTGTTGGGCCAATACTAAGTGCAGAATAAAAACTAGTAACAATAATTCAGTTTCAAAAGAATAACACTAGTTAAATTAAAGCCAACTCATAACTTTGTATATCTTTATCTTCTCTGAATCATGGTGGATTTTGATGAATATAATATAATATTTAAAATAAATATGAAAAAATAATAAGCTCTGACCTATCATTTATTAACTGCTTTGTGCCTTAGTCAGAGTTTCCCAGAAAGCAGAACCTCATGCAAAGGCTTATGTGCTACTTTAAGTGTTCAAGCCCAGGGAGACAGGAGTGCAGAAAGGGGGAAGTAAATCAAAGAAGGAGGGAAATAAAATGCAAGTCATTTATACAGCCCCTCGGATTGTTCTGTCTTCTGTAACCATCTTCTAAGAGGCTGTATAAACTATCTCAGAACAATCCATCCACGGTGAGAAAGAGAAAAAATTACCCACCACTCATTATCAAAGTTTTACTCACTGACATTGATTTCCTTGAATCCCCAGTTTGCACATACATGGGGACTTAGGAAGTCATGCAGGGTCTCACATTCGGCACAGATGAAGGGGTAAAAAGTACACAGTACAGGCAGAAGGCAAGGCACTGTCGCATTCTTCCCTTGTGGGGCCAGTGGCTGCAGCAGCTCAGTACGAGCACCCAGAAACTCCAGATACAGGTGAAGCCAAAAGATGAGTTGTCACATGGAATATCTTGATGCAGCCCACTCCTTGCATTGCTCAGTCCTCTTACATAATATACAGTTCCTATACAAGCAGTAGACTTCCATTGTTAAAAGAAAATGTACCGTTAAAACAAAAAGACCCATCCTCTCAGGAAAGCAGTGTGGTTTAAAACCGCTTTATTCCTATTAAGTGGTATATTAACTGGAAATGTTTGGGAACCACTGACAATGTAAGTTTGCTTGTGCTTTTGAGATGGAGGAGAGATAGAGAGAGAAAGTCCATGCCATCCATGCCGTGAAAGACTTTGATCTTCCTTAATCTGCCATTTCCTTGGTGGGTTTGAACCAAGTTCAGAAAAGCCTTCTCTATACAAACATTAGCATTAATTATGGGTAAATAGCAGCACGAATTATGTCATCTTTGTACAGTTTTAGTATCTATGGTCTCATATCATACAACTAGAAAGCCACTGCACAGAAAGCTAGAAAACCTTTGTTATCACTCAGGCTTAATCATTGTCAGCCTTAGGTAAATTGTTCACTCAAATATTTGTGGTATAACTACTATATATCAAGCACTTTTCTAGTCTTTGCAAATAATAAAATGAAAGTATCATTCCTGCCCTCAAGGAGTTCAGAATCTAAACTGAGTAATTTAAATTTTAATGAAAAAACTTATAGTCTGATGCCAAAATTTACCCAGATCTCCAAATCTCAATTTCCTCAAGGGGAAAATGCCATCTAGAGGTTTTATAAGGCTCTTTCAGCTCTATAAAAATTTGCTACCCACAGCAAACAGCAAAAGTAAATAAAGCAGATGCCTCATCCCCATGCCTTTCCATGCATCACTGGTTCAGATTTGGCCCATGCTGGAACACAGACCACTTACCTTCTAATGCACCTTCACCGCATAGGTCTCAGAAGGCTAGGTTGTCAAGCCACCCTGCAAGGTTATGACCTAGATTTTGAACCAGACAGAAGATCACTACAGCCCGAGTCATTCTTATGAGTGCTGAGCCCATCTAAACATGGCTTCCCCACTTTGAACAGTTCCTATCCATGAAAACCCAGCATACCTTGCATCAGAAGGGTCAGGACGTGGACGACATTCAAGTTTCCTTTTAGCCCTAAGGATTCTAAGAAACCTGGAGAATATTTACTCAAACAAATAGCAAATAAAAGCATGACACTTACAGCCTATGAGAGAAGCAGCAACTTTACTTCTAGTGAAGTCCTTTAATCACTGACTGCCCAGCATGCACTGAGTGCATAGAGCAAGATGAAGGACAGGATACGAAGGGAAGATAGGAAGAACTTCCAGAGGCAGGCAACGTAAGGAAAGAATATTTAAAAATCAAGTCTCACATTGCTAAACCAGAAACACCTTCCTATGATTAGTTTAGCCTCTTAGATGAATTACAAAACTATTGTTCATAATAAAGTTCTTGGGTATAACTAAGTACTATGAGAATTAGGCACTATTCCTGGAGCGAATATGAATCTCCTGTGAGAGGGAAGTAAATGAAGGAGTTTCAACTCTGAATGCTCCTCTTGGTGATAAAGAGAGAATAATACTTCCTGCAGCTGTGCCCCCCAGACATTAGCCTGCATAAGAATCACCTGGAAGGCTTATTAAAACACAGAATACTGGACCCTGGATTCTTAATACTCTGCCCCAAATTCTGATTCAGTGGATCTAGGGTGAGAGTGAGGAATTTGTATTTCTAGAGAAATCTCACATAATGTTGCTGGTCTTTGGACCACATATGTAATGGCATTGCCCTAGAGCAGTGGTTCTCAAATATTAGCCTACTTCAGAATTATCTTGAGGGCTTGTTAAAATATAGATTGCACCTGGGCCCCACCCACAGCATTTCTGATTTAGTAGGCCTGTGCAGGGTTTAGGAATTTCCATTTCTAACAAGTACCCAGGTGATGTCCAGGCTGCTTGTCCTGCCACCACACTCTGAATAGCTTTGCTGTAGGAACTTTCTACATGACAGTGTTTTTTTCTGAAAAAAAAAAAGCCAATTTCTAGAAATCTTCATAAACGAGATGCTGGAGTATAAAAGAGATGCTCTAGCCTAGAGTCAAGGATATCAATGAGAGGATATCAATGAGAAAGAATATACGGTAGGGAGAGACCAAATAGGAGGAAAAGAGGAAACATCTCAGGCATGCCCCAACAAAGTGATGCGGTGGAAAGAACGCTAGTTTTTCAGTCACATAGACATAGGTTCAAATCCCATGTGTGATGCATCTGATGCAAAATATATATCCCAAGCCATTTTCCCAACTGAAAATGTGTATAATGATGCTTATTTCATACGATTCTTCTGTGTGTTTCATGTGGCAAATATATTCAAACACCTAACACATAATACACAATAAAGCAATAGAGAAGTTTCTTGTACTTAAGTTCATAAATTTTAGCATATAAAAGGAAAAGCTTGGATCATTTTTCCAGATTTTTAAAATTTTTTCCCATAAGTGTTATGATATTTCAGTCAAGTGTTCACACATTCCAAAAATGTTTGCTTTCTTATTAGAGATTGGGGCTAGATGGCTTCGGGTCCTCTTCCTTCTTTAAAGCATTTGATTATTAAGGAAAAACAAGGGATCTTAATTACAAATTGAATAAGTACAAGTACATCTAAAGTATATTATCATTTCCAAAGCAGAGGAAAATGGTGCCTGGTTGACTTAGTCCAGTCCAGCTTTATAAAGAAATATCTAATAGAATTTGAGGCTGGCATGATATCCATTGCTGATTTAAAGCAAAGGATAGGCTGAACTTCCAGAACATCCCCACTCATCAGCACTTTCTCCACTCTAGCCTATCTTCCTCACCCCAAGGAAAATTAGCTTTGCGTGTTGTGATTTGAGATACAGGCATTCCCAATGATAAACATGCTAACTATAGTACTCTTCAAGGACCTGTGCGTGGAAAAGAAGAGAACACTAGTTTCCTTCTTATTCTACTCCTTCTGGTCATCTCAGCATATGCCATGTTATAATCCAAGTTAAAATGATTTAGGTTTTGCCTATTAACTCCAAGCAAAGTTCAAATCCCACATAAATAAGGTTTTTCTACTGTCAACATAGTGATAATTTTCCTGCACCAGGATTTATTTTGATATTCCCAAAGTTCATAATTCTGCATGTTTTCCAACTGTTGCCTGCCTTCCTGAAATAGTGCTAATTTGACCCAGGGTCTGTTCCTGTCAGTCACTGAATGAGAAGTTTTTTATGATGTATTTGTACAACTGTCACACTAGGACAAGAAAGGCAATGGAAATATCAGTCCAGTATTGGCCATCCCACTTCCAGACCATTCCAAGCAACATTAGACATGCTTCTCAGTTTTTATTAATCTCTCCAAGCAAAGAGATCACAAACCGTTATGCTTTTTTCTCTATTTTTAACCTTAATATTTTAATTTATAACAAAGAAATAAATATATCTTTAAAAAAACAAGTTAAACCAAAATGTTTATAATTAAGGTGACAGTATGATTTATTATACAAACTGGGACACTTTTGACTCACATAAATATTAGAGCAAACAGGATATGAGATATGACACATAAACCAGAACTGTCATGGGCAAACAAATATATAGGGTTGCTCTTATAATGAAAAATAGCAGATCCTGACCCACCCAACTCTCAACTTCACTCCCTACCATCAATCACAGTTAACTCTTTAAGCTATATTTTCTGGAAGTTATCTCCTTTTTTTCTGTAGAATTAATTATATGACTAGCTCTCAATCAGTTTTGGACATTAACTATTGACTTGCTATTAGGATAGAATAAAAGTGAGTGCTCTTATACCACTGATCTCTCGTTCCCATCCTACTAATACCATTATATCACGATTTTTTGTTAAATTCATAATAGTTTGCAAAATTACCTATGTAGATATTATTCACTACAAAACCAAGTAATACCAAAGTATTTCAGGAAAGAACTACATTCTTTTCTTGTACTCCTTATAGCTCTTTTCCTGAATTTAAGTTGCCTTATTTCTTGATCTTTGTAACTTCAATACTCACATCTTTATTTTATTCTCCAAGTTCTCCATCATAATCTACCATTGAGTTGTTCTCCTAACCTGCTACATCATATGTTCTATCAAGTCCCCTTTATTTCCAGACCATCTCCTCCTGGAGCCCCCAATCCTACTGGTCCAACCTGAACCAATGCCTGCTGTTGAGGGGCCATCTTGAATGTTCTTTCTTCTGAGTGAGAACCACTGCTTCTTGGAAATGATGTTTCATCTTGATTTATTTCTTCATCGTGATGAAGCACATTCAGAAGAGGCTCTCATGAATATGTGAGTACCTGAATCCTCATATGTGTGCAAATGTCTTCACTTTACCTAAATATTTACTGGTAATATGGCTGGACATGACATTGTAATTAGGAAATCATTTTCACTCAAAATTGTGAAATGCTTCATTCTTTCTAGTATCTAGTGTAGCCACAAAGCAGATGCTATTCTGATGCTTACACCTTTATTGGTGATTTGATTTTATTTTTCCTCTCCAGAAATTTTTAGAATCTTCTTCTGTATCCCCGGTCTAGCATTAAGTGTTTTGGGGTGGGTCTTTTTAAATTATGTTACTGGGCAGTCACTGAGGCCCATTTCCATCTGTTTAGGAAATATTATTTTATTACTTTGTGGTTATTCTTCTCCTATTGTTTTATCTGTTTTTTACTTATGGAATTCTTTTTATTCAAATTTTGGGCATCATAAACTCTAGTCTTTCATATTTTCCTATTATAACCAATCTCCCTTTGTGTTTCACTCTTAGGAGGTCTTATTGACTGTCTTCCAACTATCTACTCAATTCTCTCTTTCAGCAATCATATATCAAACTTGCAAACCTTCTCTTTTTCTAATTTCTCCTTTTCATAGCATCTATTTATTGTTTTTTGACCACAATAATCCCTGTTCATCCCTGAATTTGTAATGTGGAATGTTTCTTCTTTTTCCTGAATTATCTGAGTTTCTTCTGGGTTCATTTCATTTGTTTATTTTTGGCTTTCTGTTTCTGGGAGAGAATATTTCATTATGTGGACAGTGGCTCATGACTTTCCATTCACATTTAATAATAAGACACTAGGAGATTATTGGAAACTCCCTGATTACAAATGAAGATCATTGATTAGAGGCTTCACTTTTGGGTGTCTGAGGTGGAACTTTCCTTTAGGCTACTCTAAGAGCCCCTAGTGTCAATGCGTTGGTATTCTGATTATCTAATGCTGCATAACATGCCATTATAAAATGTAATTCAATGTGCATACCAAAAAGAAAAGCTAGTAGTTACCTGGTTTTAACTCATTTCCATTTTCTATGTATATGCGGATGTTTATGGATGCTTTCTTGAATTTCTCTTGCCACACATATGAATACTAATCCAGAACAATGTCTTGGATCTTTATTAATAGTTGGTTAATATTTGCTGTTTACTAAAGGGAACACCATTGAGGAGAGTTTTAGGACAAATCAACTAAAAAGTTTATATCCGTGAGGACTACAAAATCAAAAGGAAGGGGCAACTAAACTAAAGCAGAAGACCTGATCTGCAAACTCAAATTACCAGTAGAAAGATTTTTAGCTGCAGAAAAATCTATGTACTTTTTAAAATATTTGCCATTTGACCCCAATTCATTCATTGCTTTACCAGTGTGAATTTTTGTATTCTTACTTACTGGGTTTTGTTATTATTATTCTTTGCTAAATAGATCTTTTTTCATCCAAGGAAGCTCAAATTCAGCTCTCATAACTATTTTTTCTTATTTGGAATAAATTGCTTTAAGTTTGCATTAAAAGCTGAGGATATACATTTGGTGCCTTTTTTTTTTCTTTTGACAGAGTCTTGCTCTGTCACCCAGGCTGGTGTGCAGTCACTATCTCAGCTCACGGCAACTTCTGCACCCCTGGTTCAAGCAATTCTTGTGCCTGAGCCTCCTGAGAGGCTGAGATGACAGGTGTGCACCACCACGCCCATCTAATTTTTTTTATTTTTAGTAGACATAAGGTTTGTCATGTTAGCCAGACTGTTCTCAAACTCCTGGCCTCATGTGATCCACCCTCTTTGACCTCCCAAAGTGTTGGGATTACAGGCATGAGCAATCAAACCTGGCCTAGTGTACCATTTAGTAACATAAGTGATCTACCATACATACACACTGCTTTGTTCCTGTGACTACATTTTGGTAGAGTAGAAAAACCCACAGAAAGGAATAAAAGAACAATATTCTTCCAGAGCATAGAACAGTTCACCATCATGTTTGGTAATCCATTCAGAATGTTTGTAGAATATCTAAGACACACAAAATTAGATTTAGCTATTATAAACAAAACACCAAAGCAATGGCAACAAAACCAAAAATTGACAAATGGGATCTAATTAAAGAACTTCTACACAGCATAACCAACTTTCATCAGAGTGAACAGGAAACCTACAAAATGGGAGAAAATTTTTGCAATCTATCCATCTGACAAAGGGCTAATATCCAGGATCTACAAAGAACTTAAACGAATTTACAAGAAAAAAAAACCCCATCAAAAAGTGAGTGAAGGATTTGAACAGACACTTCTCAAAAGAAGACATTTATGTGGCCAACAAGCATATTTAAAAAAGCTCATCATCAGTGGTCATCAGAGAAATGCAAATCAAAACTACAATGAGATAACATCTCATTCCAGTTAGAATGGTGATCATTAAAAAGCCAGAAGACAACAGATGCTGGAGAGGATGTGGAGAAACAGAACGCTTTTACACTGCTGGTGGGAGTGCAAATTAGTTCAACTATGGTGGAAGACAGCGTGGCAATTCCTCAAGGATCTAGGACCAGAAATAGCATTTGACCCAGCAATCCCATCACTGGGTATAGACCCAAAGAATTATAAATCATTCTACTATAAATACACATGTGCACATATGTTTATTGCAGCACTGTTCACAATAGCAAAGACTTGGAACCAACCCAAATGCCCATCAATGATCAACTGGATAAAGAAAATGTGGCACATATACACCATGGAATACTAAGCAGCCATAAAAAAGGATGAGTTCATGTCCTTTGCAGGGACATGGATGAAGCTGGAAACCATCATTCTCAGCAAACTAACACAGGAACAGAAAACCAAACACCACATGTTCTCACTCATAAGTGGGAATTGAACAATGAGAACATATGGACACAGGGAGGAAAACATCACCCACGAGGGCCTGTTGGGTGGGTTGGGGGACTAGGGGAGGGATAGCATTAGGAGAAGTACCTAATATAGCTGATGGGTTGATGGGTGCTGCAAATCACTGTGGCACGTGTATACCTATGTAACAAACCTGCATGTTATGCACATGTATCCCAGAACTTAAAGTATAATTTTTTAAAAATTTTATATTGCATCTGTTACTTTACATAGTGATAATGCTACACACATTAAGGTTTCACACAGCTAAAATCAAGAAAGATCTATGTAGAACAAATACTTCACAATTCTGTCTTCTGAAATCATTTGTAACTGCTCATGTACTTACTCTTCAGGTGACTCAAACACGTGGATTACCAAATAGGCCAAAAATGCAGAAGGCTCCAAAGTAAGTAAACCTATGGTGACGATTTAAATAAGGTTTTTCCATCTTTTATTTCTTCCAGAAAGAAAAGTCAAAGGTTCATGTTCTCTTAAAAGAGAATATAAACTTCCAAGTCTTTTCAAGTTGTAGATTTTAAGCTGCCCTAAATGACTTTAAAATGAAAAGAAATGTGCTTTCCTGCAGTATGTTTCTCTACTGTTTGCATGAGCTGAGACAAAACCAGCGGTATTTAAAATGAATTGCAGGTCTTAGTGGTATGGAAACTCACCCTTCAACCATCCACAAATGAGAATCACTCAGACAGCTAAAATGACTTCTCAGTTTAACATCATCTTCCAAGGCCATGATAGGACCGTCCATAGCCTTCTCTCCACTGTACGCAAGAGGAAGCGGCTGTTATTTACAGCCCTCCTTTTTTGCAGCATTAGACAGTAACAGGCCCATCCTGAGCTTATTTGCAGAGGACAGCTATGAAAACACTTCCAAAGATATTCACTCCAGGTTAGAAAATACTTTTTCCCCATTAGCGTGAGGATTCATATTGTGCACTAGTAAATCTCTCTGCACGTGTTCGTCATGACGATGTACTCAGAAAGGAGATCTAAGTTGTGATGAGCATCCCGCAGCAGTTCCAGGGAATCATGGATGAAAAGCACGTCTCCTTTAAAAACCAGCTACTGCAAAACACTGAAGCAGATAAAATTCATTAATATGAAATATAAATGTTCATGGGAGTAAATAACAAAGGAATAAGGTCTCATGCAATTTCTTAAAAGTTCTGATTTTCACTTTATATAATCTCTTCAGTGCTTTCCATGAAACTGAACTGTTTAGCCATTAATATTCATAAACAACTTTCATTGTCAAATTTAGTTCTCAAACTTGAAAGATTATCTAACAAGTTCCCAGATGATGCCCACACTGCTGGCCCAAGGACCACATTCTCTACAACCTTAGAGAATTTTCCACACAACAATGTCTTTTGTCAACAATTGTTCTGTGCCGTAGACATCTTTATAAAGGAGGTGCAGAGGCAGTAGATGGCAAAAGTAAGCTATGGTAAAATGGAAGGTAAAGCATATTAGTGAGAAGAAAAAGATGGTGGGTAGAAATCAAGTAGGAAGAGAAGAGAAAATATCTCAGGCACGCATCAACAAAATAGTAAAGTGGAAATACCTATTTTTAGCCACAGGGACAGAGGTTCAAACCCTATATCTGGTGCTATGCATGGTGCTATCTGGTGTGACACATATATTCTAATTTCTATTCTTATCTTCAAATGGGGATAATACTTTTCACTTGGGGTTGTATGTGTTCGATGTGGGAAATATAGTGAAGCACTTAGCTCATAGTAAGAAGCAGTAAAATAACACAAAAGGTTTTTGTACACAGTGCATGAATTTGAGAGTACGGAGAGAAAAGCTTGGATCATTTTCCCAAGCTTCCTTTATTTATTTTTTTTCTCCATAAGTGCCATGATGTCTCAACCAAAGAGGGGGAAGTCAGCACCTCCTGGCTGGGTTTTCAGGAATGCAGTTCTCAAGTACAGTAGTTGTACTTTCTTTTTCTGGATTCTATTTCCATTCCCATGCATATGTGATTATGGAATCATTTCATCTATTATAAAAGACAGCAGCTTTTTATTTCATGTGGAAAATACTAAATTAGTTTTAAACAGTTTGGGTTTTGGGGAGTGGGGGGCAAGGCACCAGAGGATAAGTTAAAAAGTTACATTGTATTTTGAGAGACCAGAATCAAAGGAAGTCTCAAGTTGCTTTTGAGTCTAGTGTCATTCTTTCATCCGCACAAAACTTTGTCAGCGTGTTTTGATTCAGTCCAAGTTCTTTTCTCCTTGATCTGTAACTACTGAAGTGAATTATTGTTTTTCATTTTGCTATTTCCAGCTGTGACAATCTTACCTTCATGTGATAATACTTGATTCTTAATTAATATTCTACCAGATTTAGAATAAAAATCAATACTACTTATGTTATCAAAATTATCATAATGGCCAATAGCCATCGATTGAATATCTTCTATGTGCCAGGCATTATAAATGTGTTTAAGAGATTTGGGGACATCTTTCCACAGTCATTAAAGTTCAAAGGAGCCTAACTGATAGTCCCCTGTTCACCAAAGTTGACTTGGACTAATTATTTCTCATGACAGATCACGTTCACAGGCCATAAACCACATCAGTTAACCCCACAGTTGTTATCAGCAACTGGGTCCTCACCCAGAAGATAATTATTGATAAACACAGGCCACCAGTATCTCTGTGGCCCCTGTCACTCCACCCCAAGTCTATTCATGACCATCTCACCAGCTGGGAGGCACAGAGGCTGCTTTATGAGGACGTGATGACAACAGGGTCCTATCTGCAGCCTTCCCTGCAGGGATGTGTGAAAGTGAAAGGGCATGGCCTTTCACCTTTAAATCTCCACTGGCTTCTTGCCTTCGTTCCACAAATATGCTCATCTTTGTTTCCTTGGAAGCAATCCCTTTGCTCCATTTTCTTCTCTTTTCTGCTTTCCCTGGACTCCTTCCACTGTTTATGCCTAATCACGTATAAAGGTAATCCTACGATTTATTGGCCACCAATTATGAATGAGATATTTGAACATATTTAGCCCTCTGAAAACATGTAATGATGAAAATGTGTTCAGAAAATTTCTTCACTAAAATCCAAACTCATGTTTGATGCCAAGGCCTGTGTTTTGCTTCCCACACCTCCTAGAGGTATCCACACCAGTTTAATCCCTTTTCTCACCAGGCCAGAATAGCCAGACCAGTTTTCTTTAGAAAATCAGCATTTGTAATTTTCATTTTGAAGTTGGGCTACGAAACGTAATTATCTTTCCTATGTGGTTCTTGTGTGGCTACAAGTATCTTCAGATAAGGTTATAAGGTGTCAGGGCCACCTTCTGGAGTGTTTCCTTAGAGGACATAGCCATGTAATTTGGAATCTCTACAGAATCCTTGAGGGAAAGAAGAAAACTTTAAACGGAAGATGGCACCATAAATAAATCTTAGAGAGAGAGAGAAAGAGGAGGGAAACAGGAGAAGAGGGAAATGAGAAGTAGGAGGTTAGTAGGGTCCTTTATTTCTAAGCCTAGTGAGTAAGCATTTCAATTTAGTGGCTAAGTCCACTTGGTTAGCCCCAACCAGCAGATTTCACCTAGCCCTAAAGTTCCAGGCCCCTTGCTTCTCACTGACTTGGTACTCTCCTGCCTCAGGACTTTTGCACATGGTCTTCCCTCTACATGGACTTCTCTTTCCAAATAGCCACATCACTCTCTCCCTTCTCTGGGGACCTAAACTGAACTGTCATTTTCTCAGTAAGGGCTTCTTCATTTCTATTTTGGAAACTGCAACAGCACTTTCTCCTCCATCATCTTCTTTTTGACTGCTTTATTTTTCTCCACGGCACTTATATACTATATAATTCACTGTTTTAGTTTTTATTTTGCTTATTGTCATCCCTTCCCACTAGAATGGAATATCTGTGAGGATAGGGGGTTTTGTTTACTGCTGTATCCTAATGCCCAAACTCAACTTAGCATTCCACAGTGATGTTAAATGTTTGTTGAATGAATGGATGCATTTGAAGGTAAGTGTCCCTCCACCTAAGTCCTCACACTGTGCAGCTATTTAGTAATGCAATATATGTGGGGCAAAGTTGGGTTTTCCTTTTAGTGACTAAGCCCCATCTTAATTCAGTGAGGCACCTTTTACTTGGTCCTAGGCCCACAGGTTACCAGGAATATTTTTATTTCAGAATTATACATTACCACTGGGGCTTGAAGCTGGCTATTAGGGCACCTCTGCCCTAGGCACATGAGAGTACTGTTGAAGACAAGAGAAATGTTTACAGCACTCATAGTGTGAACAGTAGAGATGAGAGCAGCTGCGAAAGAAACCAGAAGTAAACTATTCTCAGAGTCAAGGATAAAGGGCTGGAATGGCTATTCTCAATTTGCCTTATCATTTTCAGATTACAAAATCTTAGTCCCACAGGCCATAAATTATAAGGTTGGCTGCATCCAAAGGGCTCGTGATATCACCATATTGCCATGTTAATTAGTGAATACCCTAACTGTATAGAAAGCTGAAGTGCATCATTGTGTATTTGGTGCTCTTTAGTGAGCGCTATAATCATTTTTCTCTAAAAATCTAAAGGCTCTACAAATTTGCGGGGATTGGTTTGGGGTGTTTTTTTGTTTTTTTTTTTTTTTCAATTTTCAAAACGTTTTAGTATATTTGGTTTGAAACTAAATGAAAGGAAGATTTTTAAAAGTCATACCCCATTGGCCTTTCCCAAGAACAATTTATACTGGAGTCTGTCTGCAGGGGTTAAACGTGGTGTGTGCTTACAGCTCAGATTTCACAAGAGAGAAATGTGTGGAGTGTCTCCCAGGAATGTCAAGCCCAAGAAGCTGAAAAGGGACTTGAGAAAAATTAAACATGGGCATATTTTAGTTGTATTTTATTACAAAGCAAACAGGAAGTCCAACATTAAATGTAACAGCATCACATGAGATCCAATTAGAAAGACTTTCGTTTACTAAAATCATGGTAAAGTTATAGAAATGTCAATAGATGGTTGAAAACCTAAAAGATAATTATGGTGAAAGATTATTTTTAAAGTTTAATAAAATTAGTCAAACAATGGGTTGAACCCTGGGGGCAAATCCAGCTTTGCAAGCAGCCTCAGTCCCTGGAGATGTTCCCAGGCAACTCTCCAGAAATCAAGCAGCAGCTTCTTGCCTCTTGTCTGGTGAATTAAGGTAGCTTCACAGTGGTTCACAAGAAGCCAGCCCCAAAACTGTGAGGTGCTAATTTAAAATTGACCACACATTTGAAAGCAACTGAAGTTTCTTATATGGGTACCTGGAAGAGACTGAGTAATATATATTGTGGGTGGGGCTTTTACTCTAATTTAGAACCTTATAAATTAAAAAAATTGGATAACTAAAGAGATTGCTGGTGGACACTAATGTTTCCCAATGGATGGTCCTAAGACCACGCAGCCAGATTCACAGGTTGGGGTGGGTGTGGGGACTGAGAATGTGCTTGTTAAAAATGTAGAACTCTAAAACTTAACATAGACCTGCTGAATATGGAATTTCTGAGAGTGGCTTCCTGGAATCACCAGACTTCCCATACTTCTGATGCTTACTAAAGTGTAGGGCTAACACTAGAGTGGGTTTCAACCTTTGCCACATGTGGAAACACTCAGGAAGCTTTAAGAGTGAAGCCTGGTCCAACCTCCAGAAACTTTGTTGAATTGTTTGAAGTACAGCCTGGGCATCAGGATTTTTGATGAATTTTTGAGAATCATCTTTAGATGATTCTAATATTGACATAATATATAGAATTACTGCAGTAGAATCTCTTCTGAATAACAGCCTCCTCTTTCTTATTATGTAGAAATAAAACATGAATCATAAGACGGTTATGATCAAATAGGCAAAGTTCTTTGACTTATGTCCAAAAAAATTGTTAACAAGTTGAAATTATTCTCTGATTATATGGGGCAACCCAAGGACTTGAGACTACAGTGGGTCAAATAACTGTCTAAGGTGTGATTAAATCCTTTTAGACAAGAAGAAACATCTGAGCAGAAAACTGTGGACATTAAAATCCCTGGAGATAAACCAGAGAAACACGGATTTCAAGGATCCACTAGGGACCTTCTGTCTTCAAAGTTGGCAAAGGAATTGGGTGAAACATTAAAATGTGTGGCCCCTTTCAAGCACCATTCAACATGCCTTTAAACCTTAATTATGTTCTTTGTAAGTTGAGTGTACCAGGGGTTAATGATAATATCCAATATTGATTGACCTCTTACTATGTATCAGGCACTGTGTGAAGTGCTTTCAATGCATTCCGTTACTTATTGCTATGTGGTAAGTATGATTATTACCCCATTTCACAAAAGAGAAAACTGAGACCTAGTGAGGTTAAATATCCAAGGTTACACAGGTTTTAAGATCTTCAAAGCCTATGTTCTTGATCTATATTGATAGTATCATAGATTTAAATAAAGACCCAGTATTACTCAGTAGTAGTAATGCACATAAAAAAATAAAAAGAGGAATCGATTTATTTCTCTCCCAAAAGTGGTTTTTCAGTCATACCTGACTACCCCAGCTATGATGAATGAGCCCTATTCCCTGAAGTTGCAAATGCCTTTGTAAGTACAGGAAACCTAAAATTGTCTCAGTGAATCCCACCTTCCCTGGGGGTCTGTTAGTGACCAATTTGTCATGGAAGGTACAGTCTTCTATTTTTAAACTACAGATCAGCTCTCAGAAAAAAAATCCCATAATTTGAAGGAATGAAGCCTTTGTTTGAAAACTGGAGAGGAAAACCCAAAGATCTATTGAGAGAATAAGGCACAAAATGACATGGGTTAGAGGTCATTTGCCTACTCAATGTGCATCCAGGTTCTTGAGTGTTCTCTTGTCTGTGTGACTGATGATCTCCATGATATCCCCATTGCTGAAATGGATCTTTGTCTTACTCAGTATTTAGAGGGTAGATTCCTTTTTAAGGCTTCTTTCTCAAGTGGATTTACTTCTAGAATGTATTGTTGGATTATTTTTTAATGTTTTAAAGTGTTATAGGAGGGTGGGCTTACAACACTTTAAAAAATAATAATATTGATACCCAGTGACCCACTTCAATCATCTTGGGGCAAGGTGAAACCCCCCATGGCTCTTCCATCAAACGAAAGCCCTGTGGGTAATAAGGGAGTGAATAGGAGATGCAAAAGCATTGCTTATTTCTGCAGTCAGTTCCTGTCATCCTTTCATCAGCTAAGGTATTTTTAGCCTAAGGAGGAAAGCCAGGAGTCCTGATTTCTTGTCCCTTTTCCATTTCTGGGATCACCATGGTCTGAGAAAATTGCTGCCTTCCTAGATTAGTCCTTTTCTCTCAGAAATGGAGACAATGATATCATGTTTTTGCCACTTAATCCCAGTGATAATGCTAGGGTCAATGGGAATGTTTGGAAAGGAGAGAAAAAAAGCCTTTGAGCTAGGATGAGAGGTGCTGGGTAAGTACAGTATTTTATTATAAACAATAATAATGGGCCTTATGTTCCTGATGTCTGGGAAAAAAACATTCCCCTTTTGGCCTTCATTAAGACTTGGACCCAAAGGTGCTAATTAGTACAAAATATATGTACTGAATGGCACCTAGCGCCTAAAGGAGTTAATTCATCTCCAAAAGGTGACTAATTTCCCCTCCGCCTTTCCCACACTAGGCTGCTGTCCATTGTTACTAGTGCAGGATAACTGCACCCTTCTCGCAGGGCTATTGGGCCCCATTTGCTTCCTCCAGTTTATTTAATAGAATATAAAGGATCTGGAAGTGCTATTGGAATAATTACCTTCTATTTTAACATCTCCTCTTGACTTATTGGTAGAGGCAGTCCCAAACTAATAATGATTACCTGAGACAGTTTATAATTGCTATTTATAAGAAAGTATTATTTCCTATATCATTGTCAACATATATATTTTTTTTCACAATGCACAGAATAAGTCTATTCTCTTTAGGTTCCATTCTTTAAAAAAAAAAAAAATCTTTCTTCTTAGACCCACTCCAATAGCTTTTGCATTTTGATTGATGTAGCATGCTCCCTACTCCCTTCACTGAACCAAACCTTCTCACAGTTTAGCATAGAAGTCATCAAGATCCAGACTAAGTCATCTAGATCCTGGCCTCTCCCTACCAACCTGTTTTAACCAGGACAATGCCATAAGCAAATAGGCACTTAACGTGTGATGATGATTTATCACAAAAATAATTACAATTTTAACCTAACAGTGTCACTGAACTTGTGACAATCATCCTCTTGGTATCCATCTTCTCCCTGTCTTTCATCATAAACACCAATATCAATGTTAAGTAGAAGTTAGAGTCCTGAGGCACAGTCAGTAAGCTATCTGATCTTTACCAACAAATATATCTCAGAGGTCACACTTACTCATTTTAGCATATTGTGACTGATATATGGGCTGAAGGGCAAGACCAGCCTATATGTTGTCATGTTGAAACACCCCGTAATAAATGTGAGTGTGGTGTTTACAACACAGCTTATGGTTTATGAAGCCCAGGCAGCTGGAATCACCTCATCCATCATCTATCCAAATTTTTTATCATACAGATAGAGTAGCTGAGCCCAGAAAGGTAAAGTGGCTTTGTTAAGGATGTCTTTTACCCAGTCAAGGCTATCTCCAGGAATAAAGGTGAGGTATGGAAAAGGAAAATACCTGATTTAAAGATAATGTCAGTCAATTAAGAAGATTTCTAGAGATCTAATAGAAAAACCACCTTAGGGTAACACCAACTTTATCCAAATCAAATTGATATATTACTCCAACCACAGGATCAGCCCTTGTCTAATATTGAAATGAACTGTATTTTTCTTTAACAGAAACTAATCTTCTGAAGAGATAATTAACCATGTAGGTAAATAAGATAGAACCAAAAAAGAAAGGCTAGAAAGGATGGGTTGAAGATGTGTATCCATGTGTATGTTTGTTAGCTTGACTCACTCTACAGCAACCCTGCACTCCTGATAGCAGTAAGAAAAATTCTCACAGATCAATTTGATAACACGGAATTCCCAAACTCTCCCTAAAGTATTAATCTTGAGTTCCTGAGAGGCAGAGCTTGTCACAGAGGCTTGCAGGGGATCTTAATGACCTGGCAAGAAAGGACCTGTTATGGGATGATAACTAGACAGAGAAATGCCTCCAGGTCATTGATAGCAGGAAGTGCAATGGAGACTCGACTCCCACACCTTATATATATATAACAAGGTTAAGTTGAGACTCATCCAACACTTGATCTCTATTTCTCCTCATCCACCCCTCCCTACCTTAAACAAATGCAAAAGGAAAGAAATGTGAACAGTTCTTTAAAAAAAAAAAAAAAACTCTTCAGGAAAGTTTCCAATAATAACTTTACCTTTGCAAAAAGCAAGGAATTACATATTCTTTTTGACTGAAGCATGAGGTTTCAGAGAATACTTACGAGAATTGATCAAGAATCTATTTAATATGCATGACTGAACAATTAGATAAATATTTTAGCTGCGCTTTTTTTTCTTTCTGTCCTTCATTTATTTTAACTATGTGTTAAGTTCTAAAGACTGTCCTTTTGTGCTTACAGTCTGTCAGTGGATTTTTTTTTTGAGGGAATGATCTTTCAGGAGTTCTGAAATAAGCATTGAGGTATTGCAGTCAACGGTGACTGGCTGCAACTTTAACAAAGAAATTTAACCAAGAAGTGAACATCTGAGCCTACTGACTTAACTTACATTTAAGAGGAATGAGAAAAAAAACTTTTTAAAAGTTTCTTTTTTTCTGCATTATATCCATATAATTTCTGTGATGCTTCTCTACCATTGGATATTTAGTCTATATTACTTTTCTATGAAATCAGATATGTTACCAGCCTTCTTATTTAGTATACGCGAGGTAAATTAAGATAAGCAAAGCATATCTTGAGTTTAAAAAAAAACTCTATAAATTAAAGGTGATGTACCAAATTGGGCCATATATGTTAGGGCAATAGCTTAAAACATGGTCTGCATCCCAGATACTGAGACAGTATTTATAGTTTAACCCATAAAATCATATGATGTGGGCTGTAGCTGTTTCATTGATGCATGCATCACAGATATTGTTGATTAACTGACAATACATTTCTATCTGAAGTTCCAATATATTCTAAATTATGCTTTTTATGGAAATTATCTCTAGAAGGAATAATTCTTCTGGTCAAACTTGTACTTTTTGAAATAAGTTCATGTTATACAACCAAACTCATATGCTGATTTTGATCAAAATCAGAATATACTTACAGGACCAAAATCATATAGAACTTTAAAAACTGAGTTAAGAGGCTATTAGATTTTTCCAAGCAGAAGATAATGGTGCCCAGAGAAGACAGAAGTCATCAAGCTATCCTTTAAATAAACAAAAACATTAGTTTGAGTTTTGATGTTAACACAATTGCACGTTCTTCATATAAAATCATTGGTGACTAAATGTATATAAAGCATTTCATTTCCCTTAAAACTTGTTTATTGCATTAAGCATTTCCATTCATGCAGACAACCCAGAGAAGTGTTTGACATTCTACTCCAGGCAGAAAGTGACTAGACTCCAAGTAAGGGCACTTTCCAAAGGAGAATTTTCTACCTAATCTTCATCTTGCACTTCACTTACTCTTTCCAGAATTTGATTTTACGAATGTGACTGATCTAAAACTTAATACTGATACCAATAGCTTTATTATTTAACAATTCTTGGACAACTACCTTTTTAACTTATACATTTTCTGGCAGAATCCTGAAACCAGATTATTTAATAATAAAATATAAGCTTTGAAACCCCTCCAAGTCTTTTACTTTTAGGTATAAGACCAACAATAAAAAATGTCTAGCTAAATATTGTATGAATGAAGGGATGATCTCTTTCACTGTACTGAGTTTCAATCCCCATTTGAATCCTCAGCCTTAGGCAAGTTCACCTTTGTAGATGAATGAATGTCTCGAAAAAAAAGAAAATAATAGGGTTGTTCTTCATGAAACATAAAGCCTGTTTCTACTCCATACTCTCTTTATAGATTCCCTTAGGAAGAAATCTAGTGAAAGCTAAACTGGAAAGAATGTAATCAGTTTGCCAAAAGAATGTGATTAGCTTGCCAACTAGATGTGGATGGAGATATTATGTTCCAGCTGTTGTTAATATGATTTTAGTTTCTGGAGTCCTTCTGAGTGTACCCAAGCTCTTCAAGAAGGTTGTGGAAGATTTTACAAGTACAGAAGGATACGCCCACTAACTGGTGCTGGGGATGGCCAAATGACGAATAAGAGTCATTGTTTATCCAACTGTAATATGGTGGGATATACGAGAACTGAGGTGTTTTGCCACCATCTTATTTTCAAACACAAGCCTAATCTAGGAAAACCTATAAGCAAATGACTGTATTTAGCTAGTATATGAATAGTTATGGTTAATCATTTAAATTCAGAACCATATTCACATATTTATGGAAATGGAAGTTAAGGAAAAGTGGGAAAAATTCTTGCAAATGTCCGTCTAAGAGATTATACCCCATATAGGATTGTTATGACAATGAAATACTATATTCGTGCACTCAAAAATTCTCAGGTACCTACCAGAAGAGATTAGATCTTTGGCTAACAGACCCAGTGCTTGATCTCCTCATTTAGACTCTTGAAACTAAACTTCTATGCCTCTCACGAATTGCAAAGCACGTCAGCTCTGGTCAGTGTTGCTTAGGTTCAAACCCTGGCTCTGCCTGTACTATCAGTATATCCTTGAGCAAGTGCATCAGTTCAGTAATAACAGTACCTACCTCAAAGGATTATGAGTTATGTGTAATGTACATTAAAAAGGCTCTGGCATATAGTAAGTTGGATACACATTAATTAATATTATCCTAACTTTCATCAGTCAACACAAAAAGTATTATTTCCATCCCCCTCCCCCAAATAAAACAATTGTGTCCTCTAATCCCTTAAGCAAGTTGTGGCCTAGGACCAACAGCACTGGCATTACCTAGGAGCTTGTTGGAAATGCAGGACCTCAGTCCTCAGTCCAGACTTACTGAATAACAATCTGCATCTTAACAGGCTCATTTGGACACAGATTGTAATTTGAGAAGAAACTGCTCCAACATACCCGCAGCACATAATATCTGTACGTTTTTCTCCAGAGCTTCCCTCCCCCAAACTTTCCTGCTGTGTCCTCTAGAATTACTGTTTCAAAATCAACGAACTGTCTACAATCTTCTCTAAGTGTTTCCCCAAACTCCTTACCATACCTGCTCTCCCCTGAAGATATACATTTCTGTGTAAACTTCTGCAGTAATGACTGCTTGTTCTTACATACCCAAGGACATCAGAGTAAGGAAGTGAAGTTGCTGTCTTTCTTCTTCTCTGCTGCTGTCCTTCTTTCTAGTAAAACACCCTGTTCTATTGGGGCCATGGCATTTGAAGCTACAACTTTCTCCTGCTCCTTGTCCCTCTAGGTTTCATATCTTTCATCCATCCCCTTCCATCCATCAGATTTTGCCACTTTTTCTCTCCAAACCATTGTCATCTCTTTGGGGAACCACAACAGCCACGTGGTCAATCTAACAAGTTAGTGTTTCAGTTTCTTAACCATCTTGTTTACAATAACTTTCTCCAAAGCCTCACATTACCTCATATTTCCTGGGTTATACCTTGAACCTTATCATCATCTGGAAGGGTTCCTGTCCCCAAAGCACTAGTTTAAGCACACCACTCTCTAGCTATAACCTCTCTTCTAGTTTGCTTGAGATGGCCATTTGAGCCATTCACAACTTCACTGACCTTTCTACTTTGTTCCAATATGTCAGCCCTTTTTATTTTTTAACTCCTTTCACATCTCTCCTTATCGAATTTAGATTCTGTGGTCTGTCATATTTCAGTAACATTTTTAGCAATTCCATAATTATGCGTTACCAATACACAAATATCTACACAACTATCCTCATTCTTCCTTCCTGTGACAGCAACAGAATCGACTTTGGGATTGTATAAAGCCAGTCCCTCCATTATGCTTTGAATGCTATGTCCATCCACCTTCTCAGCAATCTCAAGAACTACTGATTATATCTTTTCTCTCTTTAGTGCTCAATCCCTACCTCCCTGCCTCCATCAGATGGATCCTTGCCATTGACTTTTAAGCATGTTCGATTTTTCCCATCAAAAGGTAAACAGAATTTTCCTCATACGCATCTCCTTCTAGTCTCCTTGCTCGATAACTTCCTCTTTCTTTTACGAAAACATTTTGTTTGAAAGTCTTTTCTTCCTAAAACACTCTTTTTTTATTGGCTCTACTGATGCTCACTCCTTTAGTTTTTGTTCTATCCCTCTCTCTCTCTGGCTGTTCCTTCTCCATCTTCTTTATACAAAACTTGGTGACAAATATTTATTACTGTTATCTTTCTTTTATTTTTTGAGAACAAGGTCTCACTCTGTCACCCAGGCTGGAGTGCAGTAGTGTGATTATAGCTCACTGCAGCCTCAAACTCCTGGGCGCAAGTGATCCTCCCACCTCAGCCTCCTGAGTAGCTGGGACTACAGACATGTGATAAGCCATGCCTGACTTATTAATAACATTTTTAGAGCTAAAAGAGATTGTAAACATACAATATCTTCTATGTTTATATTTGTTTTAATATTAGCTATATACTTAAATATAAATACTATCATGTGAGTTGTTTTATTATAATCATTTTCCATTCATATTATATGATAATCCTCTATATACCTTATCAAATCTATAAATTCTCTTCTGAGAAACCCAAATTTAGCATGCCTCTTTTATCACCTTGTAATATTAGTTTGCGTTTGTGTGTTTTGCCCATAGACTTATTGATTAGTCAAAGACTTAACAACTGAAACAAATTTCCTAAATAAATATAAAGCCACAATGATGCTATAGAGAGACCAACATACAATATTTGAATAACCTTTCATTTACATATGCTACTTAAATATGCTCTCATTTAAGTTAACATTGATCATTATGATAACTGCAGATGCCAGGGAACTGGGGTTTGTACATTTAGGATAAGATGACATGAAAAATAACAATAAGAAGGTACTTTTGAACTTTCAATAAGAGACAATAATTTCTTAGAAAATTAGCTCTGAATAGACCCCCAAAATGCGGGTTCTGTAAGTCATAAAGCCCTTTTTCCACAATACTGTCTTTAACTAGTATTCTCCCCGGGACTAATTGAAAATATAGGTAGTTTTATGTCCCTTCAAATAACCAAAAGAAAAAAATATAAATAATAAGAACTGAGTTTCCTATTTCAGTATGTTCAGTTTACACACTTTGAAATTAATTTCCCATAAGTACCAAAATGTTAACTACAATTATATTTTCACCTTAGTAACATTACTTTAAAAAGCTGAAACATTACTGTCAAATCATCTCTTAAGTATTCATCAATTACAAGGATTTTCTGCATTCCAAGTTGCATTACCTCAGTGGTGAGATATGTTCTCATTTTCCGTAATAGAAGGGAAAGAAGACCTAGCTTTGGATTATTCCCTTACCACCTGGGGGTTGGAATTGGGTGCAGCAGTCTTTATTAAAGCTTCTGTTTCATCACTTAGAAAATTAGGACAACAGTGTTTATCTCACACAGTGACCATAAATGTTATATTGAATATTGTAGCAGAAATGAGGCATAGACTCAAATACCTACAATATAGGGCAGAATATTAAATGATCGTTAAAAGATGAAATTTGGGTGGCAGGAAGTGCCAGATCAGGAAAGACCAGAGGTCTAGAAGACTTGGTTATGAGGATAATCTAGTGTGAACTCTAAAAGGCTGTGCACTATTCACCATAGCAAAGACATGGAATCAACCTAGGTGCCCATCAAGAGTAGACTGGACAATGAAAATGTAGTACATGGACACCATGGAATACTATGCAGCCATAAAAAAATAAAATCATGTCCTCTGCAGCAACATGGATGCAGCTGGAGGCGATTATCCTAAGTGAACTAATGCAGGAACAGAAAACCAAATGCTGCATGTTCTCACTTACAAGTAGGAGCTAAACATTGGGCATTCATGGACATAAAGATGGCAACAATAGAAACTGGGGACAACTACAGGAGGGAGGGAGGGAAAGAGGAAGAGAGACAAGGCTTGAGTAACTACTGGGTACTAAGCTCAGTACCCAGGTGATGGGATCATTTGTACCCTAAACCTCATTATCACACAATGTAGTCAGGTAATAGACCTGTGAGTGTACTCTTGAACCTAAAATAAAAGTTGAAGAAGTAAAAATAATAAAATAAAAAAATAATATGCTGTGCATTCAAGCAGGTGGAGTGATTGGGAGAGGGAGTGGCAAGGGGCAGGCAGTTGAGAAATATAATGGAAGTCTTGGGCAGGATTCCATGAGGCTGGCATTAGAAATGCAATATGAGGACCCATACGGCTATTCAGGAAGGGATCTGAGTATGGGGAACTAGGTTCTTGAAAAGTAATGCAAGATCCAGGGAGAGATGTCACATTTTTCTGAGACAAGAAAAAACACAATATTCTCCACAAGATGATCAAGCTCAGCATAGAAGAACACAGGATTTGGAGTCTGACAGCCTTCATAAGGAGAAAGAAGAGCATAATACAGCTAAATAAAAATTAAATATTAATACTAAAGTATGCAGTGATGACTGTAAGGACAAAAAGCATTCTGGAAAACAATAGTCTACCACTGGGTGCTAGAAAGGTGGAAGAATGCTTCCTAGAGGTTATGGGATCCAACTGGGAGCCTTCAAGTCTTAGAGGGAAGGCAGGCATTGTGGTGTTCAGTGTTAACAATCAGTATGGAGGCCAGAAACAAAACAACTGAGGGAACGCTCTCTTAAATAGATAGGAAATGCAAGCAGACAGCACTCCATTTCCACCAGACACTTAATACTATCTCCTTCTGAAATGAAACAGAAATTAAACTATAGGTGGAGGTGGGGAAGAAACATGGGAAATAATTCAAAACACATGACTTTGGTTGCACTTTTATTTTCTTAAGAAAAATATAAACTTGGGTATTTGCACATAAAATATGGCTTTTCTCTCCACAGTTTACTGCTGATTATCTGTTTTCTGGTTGTACTATTGTATTTTACGTAGAAGAAACTGTCTCCAGGTTATAATGTAAATCAGCAAGAAATTAGATTTGAGTTACAGTTAATATTCTTGCCACATTGCATGTTAATTGATTAGGGAATTAATTTTCACAGATTCTCCATATCCTGGCTTTGACAGAAATTTATATATTATATAAATATAAAGATCTCACACATTTTTCTCAGCTTGCCCATGGTACTCTCATAGAGTCAGAAACCTTTACTACCTACTTAGAGGATGCTCCTCACCCACCCCCAGCCCAATTCCCAGATCTCTTTTCCTCACATGAGCTTGCAGGTTGAGTTATGTCCGGAGCTCTGGAGCACATCAGTCCTTAAAAATGATACTTTCATTCACTTTTATTAGCAGTTCTGCTCCATCCTTGGACCCCAGTAAAAGTTCCTAGAACAAAGTCCTCATGTTGTACAATCTCTCTGATGCCTACTGGTCTGCATTGCTCCTTTCCATGTGCAGCTCAGGAAATGATCCAGAATTCAGAGCCTCTCGAAACAGAACCCGATCTTGCCTTTGCCATCCCTGCCCCCAGGATGTGTGCCAGTTTGAGTTGGGTCAGTCCTGTTCCTTCAGAGTTGACCTTCCTGGAACCCACCATATCATGGAAGCAACATCTCTAGGTTCCTCGCCCATGTTCATTAGGCAAGAATGAAACCACTGCCAAAGTACCTGCTGATCTTTTAGACAAAATGCAGTTTCCTGCAACCTCTTCTTTGTCACTGGCCTCACCTTTGTCTCCTTTGTCCTACTGTCTGCATCTTTTTTCACTAATTACTTTGTTCAGTGCCATAGTTTAGTGGTTGAAATGATGGTGTAGATCATTTTGACTCTGTTAGCCTTTGTTGGAAGACCAAGAACCAAGAGAGAACTAACTCAGTCTCTTCACATATCTGGACCTATGATATATACACTTGTGAGCAATGGAGAACCCGTAAACTGCGGGTCACATTCGCAGCAGAGCAGAGAAAATACAATCTACAAACTGAAAGAAGAAGCAGAGACAAGGCAGAGAGTCCCAGACTGCCAACCAAACCTGGATGTCCATGACCTCCCTTTTCAGGTTACATTCCTTCCTCTTTCAGGTTAGAGAGCCCTGATCTCTGTGATAAATTTCCTTGAATTACTGTCTGTTCCAAAGTGCCACAACAAATACAAGTTACTTGTGACATATCTAAGGAGAAATGGGCAGTGGCCAGGCCATGTGAGCCTGAAGTTCTGGAAAGATACAGAAAGTTGGCATCACAGGGCTTCACACCATTTAAAAAATAAATGACAGTTGAACATGATTGCCCCTCTATGGGATGCTCTTTAACACCCTCCAACACGACCCAAGTCACCAACTCAAAAGTTAGTCATTGTGTCAAATGTCAAATGCTGCCAGGTAGAGAGATTATGAGACACTAGCCTCTCCCTTCTCTAAATTCCATTGTACTCCATTCAGGAAGGCAAATTATATTCTGTATGCAGATTTTTCTAAAACAACATGGGGTGGAATGAGGGGAACTAATTTAAGGGTTTATCCAAGCAATATTTGTTTATAAAGATTTATAGTTTTTGTTATATTTATTATAAATTAATTGAATTTTATAATATTTATTATAAATAAATATTTATAATGTTTACTTATAGGGATTTATTTAAGCAGTTTTCTCACTCTAATAGGGTTTCTGGGAAGTCTTCTACAATCAGCTTAGTTCCTGATAGGCCTGCTATTCAGATAACTGCTGCTTAAACAACTTCCCCCTTTAGAAATCCCAGAAATTTTCTCTTTCCCTTGTAAGTCACAGACTAACATCTCCACCTAAAGTCCATGAGTCTTTTTGAGAGTCATTTGTTCAGAACACATGGCTTTAGCAAAACAGATGGATTCACTATGCGAATGGCCTGCACCTAAAAAAACAACAGTGTCACAAAAATCCTGAAACTGGGACATCCACATTTCTCATAACATAACATAAAATAGAATTATTCCATGTTTAAATCACTTTGCTTCCATCTGGTTTTAATAAATGGCAATAATTGAGAAATGGAGGAAGGGAAGTAAGATGGGAAATGAAGTGGACATTCTAGTCACTTTCCCCTCTGGAGAAATATACCATCATCTCATTCTCTTCCCCATAACAAAGAAAACATGTTCTCAATCCCTATTGCACTGAGAAGCAATAAATTGCAAAACTCTCATATTAGAACTTGAAAGCTTTGCTACCTTTATATTAACTTAAAAATAGTGACTATCATGTGAAAATAATTTTTCTTTATTTATTTTATTATTATACAAAGTCAAACAATTGTCACTGGTGTGGCCTGGGTGAAAGATTTGGAAATTTTCCATTTTATAAGTTTCTGTTTTATTTTCTTAATATTAAAACTCATATTTTTCTTCTTTTAGTCTGTGAAAACAATTTTTAAAATGTCTATCTTGGTTAAAAAAAAAAAAAAAAAGGAAAAAAGGCCTAAAACTACCCTTTATAAACTCAGTGGCAAGATACATAATAACATATTGTTAAGTTATTGCAGATTAATATCTTATTAATCATTTAATATGAATAACTATGCATCAAGAAATTACACAGCTTCTACCAAACTGGTGTCTGGAGAGACATGGTTAATTGTTAGAATTTGGTATTCTTTTCATTAATTGAGCAAAAATAAATGCAGTACTAGACATCTCCAATGTAAATAATACAGTTCACTAAGAAGATAAAACCAAAAATGTAGATAATGAAGAATTATGAGGTCTTTAATGTTTAAATATCTTTTGAAAATACTTCAAAGTAAACCTAATGATTCTTAAGAATGGCCAAATAAATGTTTGCTGTTGTAAGCATCAGGCCTTAAAGCCCACACCATTAGCAAGAGAAATATTATAAACCTAAGCAAAGCTGATTCCCAGATCCAGTGGATATTAAGCTAACACTCTGCCAAGAAAAACATTTCTCCTCCACTGCCCTGAGTAAGAGTCCTTCCTATGTCCATGGGAGGAAGTCATTTGCCAGATGTTGCTGTTTATTTTACAAGTCTCTCTTTGACTTGTGCTTATTTTCTCTTGACCTTCCCAGCTTCTCCCATATTCAGAAAAATCAAGAACTCTGCAACCCATGCTAAAGAAGTATCTAACTGTTCCAATCAATACATGTGTTCCTGTTTATGAACCCAGCCTAAATGCTGATGGAGATTGAATGATTAGGCTTTTGCCTTTCCATGCTGTCTGGACATTTATCAACAAAACAGACGAATTTACAACTTAGCATAATGAATGATATCTATGATGGAAACTTTCCCTTTTGTGTTAACACAAGCCTGTTAATGATAAATCAAGATAAATTAAATAAAAGAAAGTCAAAAGAAAAGAAAAGATGGTGTTATTTTGTAAAGACATTCAAAATCCCAAAAGATCACACAGTGGAATGTCAGAGGTTAGACTTTACCAAATAGGATTCAAAAAAGAATTTCACTGCAATGTTTTCCTCCTCCAGAGAGAAAATTCAGCATTAAGGCCTTGAATGTTCAATATCTATGTTACACACACTTTGCTAACCTTATGCTAAAAGCACATTCTGTTCATCTAGGCCACTATGTCATCAAGGGTATCATGTCTACCGCACTTCCTTGCCTACTTGCCTGAAGCCAAGTAGGTTTTTGTGATGGGAGCTGCCTCTGCAGTTGTGTTCAGATTTAGCTTTCACACTCTGCTATTCCCATTGTCTTGTTCCACTTGTTATCTCTAGGTCCATTCCAAAAGTAGGAGCTAAAAAAATTGAGATGACAGCTAATGGGGCCAGGAAAACAGAGAAAGCAGAGTTGAAGTCAGGTCAGCTAAGAATATTCTGCATATGAGCTCAGCGAGCCTGAGTTTTTCAAGGGTTACATCAAAGAACTTAAAGGGCTTGGATTTAAATCATCTCTAAGTATATCTGAGAAAATTTAGAACTTAAGTAAAATCATACACACAACCCCTTATATTATCCCTGAAGTATATCCTAATACCTAGAGAATGGCCCTGGGCACATAATTGCTGTTCAATAGTCGATGAATGAATAAATAGATAGATATACAGTAATTCCTGTATGAGAGACTGAGCAAAGATATCACCACAATATCTTTGTTAAGATAATCAACTATTAGGCTACTAAACCCTTTTAATTTTTTGGCAAAACTTCTCACTTGGGATTAAGCAAAATTTGTCTCCATTAGACTGCAAATCTCCAGAATTCTTTGGATCCTATTCACCTGATTGACCAAAGGTGGAAAATATCTAATGCTGTAATTTACATATTTTTAATCCGGTACAGTCATGTGCCACATAACTACATTTCAGTCGATGACAGACAACATATTACAAAAATAGTGCCCTAAGATTGTAAGGGAACTGAAAAATTTCCATCACCTAGTGACTTCGTAGCCATTATAACATTGCAGTGCAACACATGACCAAGTGTTCATGGTGATGATGGTATAAATAAACCTATGGTGCTGCCAGTCATGTGAAAGTATTGCACAAACAATTACATTACAGTATCTAACACTTGATAATGACTATGCTACTGTTTTATGTATTTACTACACTATACTTTTTATTTTATTTTATTTTTTTAGAGCATACTCCTACTTATAAAAAAGAGCTAACTGTAAAACAGCCTCAGGCAAGTCCTTCAGGAGGTAGTCTAGAAGAAGACATTGTTATCATGGGAGATGATGGTTCCATGTGGTTACTGCCCCTGGAGACCTTCCAGTGGGACAAGATGTGGAGGTGGAAGACAGTGATATTGATGACTCTGAACCTGCGTAAACCTAGGCTAGTGTGGGTTTGTGTCTTGGTTTTTAATAAAATCTTTTAAAAGTTTTTAAAAAAATTTTAAGTAGAAAAAAGCTTATAGAATAAGAATATAAAGAAAGAATATATTTTTATACAGTTATACAATGTGTGTCTGTGTTGTAAGCCAAGCGTTATTACAAAAGAGTCAAAAAGTTTTTAAAGTGTTTACAAAATGAAAAAGTTAGAGTAAGATTAGGTTAATCTATTATTGATGAAAGAGAAATATTTTTATAAGTTTCGTGTAGCCTAAGTGTACGGTGTTTATAAAGTCTACAGCAGTGTACAGTAGTGTCCCAGGCCTTCACCTTCACTCAGTACTCACTCACTGACTCGCCCAGAACAACTTCCAGTTCTGTAAGCTCCATTCATGGTAAATGCCCTACACAGGTGTACCACATTTTATCTTGTATACCATATTTTACTGTATCTTTTCTATGTTTATATATGCTTAGATAATATCAATACTTATCATTATGTTACAATTACCTACAGTATTCAGTACAGTCACACACTGTCCGGGTTTGTAGCCTAGAAGCAATAGGCTATTCCACATAGCCTCGGAGTGTGGTAGACTATATCATCTCGGTTTGTGTGAGTACACCCTGTGATGTTTCCATAATGATGAAATCACTGGATGATACGTTTCTCAGAAGGCATTCCTGTTGTTAAGCGACACATGACTATTTTTATACTCGATTCAATAACAAACCTGGCCGGGCGCGGTGGCTCAAGCCTGTAATCCCAGCACTTTGGGAGGCCGAGACGGGCGGATCACGAGGTCAGGAGTTCGAGACCATCCTGGCTAACACGGTGAAACACCGTCTCTACTAAAAAATACAAAAAACTAGCCGGGCGAGGTGGCGGGCGCCTGTAGTCCCGGCTACTCGGGAGGCTGAGGCAGGAGAATGGCGTAAAAACCCGGGAGGCGGAGCTTGCAGTGAGCTGAGATCCGGCCACTGCACTCCACCCTGGGCGACATAGCGAGACTCCGTCTCAAAAAAAAAAAAAAAAAAAATAACAAACCTGACTTGGTTGTGGTTTAGCGTCATGTTCTCAAACTATCTGTGGTGGAAGACCAGATTTTTTAAAGTTCTAATTCAAAGGCCGGGCGCGGTGGCTCAAGCCTGTAATCCCAGCACTTTGGGAGGCCGAGGCGGGCGGATCACAAGGTCAGGAGATCGAGACCACAGTGAAACCCCGTCTCTACTAAAAATACAAAAAATTAGCCGGGCGCGGTGGCGGGCGCCTGTAGTCCCAGCTACTCAGGAGGCTGAGGCAGGAGAATGGCGGGAACCCGGGAGGCGGAGCTTGCAGTGAGCCGAGATCGCGCCACTGCACTCCAGCCTGGGCAACAGCGTGAGACTCCGTCTCAAAAAAAAAAAAAAAAAAAAAAAAAAAAAAAAAAGTTCTAATTCAAGATATACAGATATTTTTATGAAAGAAAATAGGCATGAATTACCAGAAAGAGAAAATTAAAATACGTAAAAAATATAAACTCCCATTGCTTTCATCCTTAGATTCAGCAGACATAAAATTACACTGTTAAGTTTTTTTTTTTCAACTATTCTGAAAGTTTCTGAAGACTCTTAATTTTTCTATCTATCTGGTCATAAACCGCTATCAGGTCTGCTTAGCAGCACCCATCTGTGAATCACTCTAAAGCTCACATTAGTTTAGGTCTAATTTTCTTTTTTCTTTTGTTCTGAACTGACCAGACTTAGGGTGATAGTTCAGGTTATTGTTTCATATCACCTCCTTTCCATAACACTTAGCACTAAGATCGATGCAGAGAGGAAAGATCACTCTGTGTTGTTGAAAACTGTTTCCGAAAAAAATTAAGCATAAAGAAGTCATTTTTGGCTGGGCACGGTGGCTCACACCTGTAATCCCAGCACTCTGGGAGGCCGAGACAGGTAGATCATGAGGTCAGGAATTCAAGACCAGCCTGGCCAAGATGCTGAAACTCCGCCTCTTCTAAAAATACAAAAATTAGCCAGGCAGGTGACACATGCCTGTAATCCCAGCTACTCGGGAGGCTGAGGCAGGAGAATCACTTGAACCCACCTAGGAGGCAGAGGTTGCAGTGAGCCAAGATTGCGCCATTGCACTCCAGCCTGGGCGACAGGGTGAGACTCCATCTCAAAAAAGAAAAAATAAAAGTCATTTTTAATCATTATATCCTTCAAGTTTTAAAAACTGAAGATTAAAATATTTGTCACAGGTCAGGAAATAAAGTTCACTAAGAAAATGTCTCCTTGTCAGAAAGAATAATTATTCCCACTTATACACATCTCTGTTCTCCCATTGAAATGCTACTATGTCATGTTTTCTTGACATTAGGGAATAATGAAGATATATGTCCAGGCAACACTTGAGTTCATACAGAAGACTGCATAACTCCCAATGCATTGCCCTTTTTGGTGATTAGAGTATTTCTGGAAGAGAATGATTAGGAGAAGGAAGAACATGCCTTACATGTCCTCTTTCTCTCTCTCCCTCTATCTCTCTCTCTCTGTGTCACACACACACACACACACACACACACATCCTTGTGCACACATACATGGCACATATTATAATGGCTTAGTGGTTAAGTGAAGTGTGTGGCCTTGTAACCAGACACATTTTATTCAAGTCCTGACAGGCCCACTTATTAACCATAAAATCTTGGCAAGTCACTCACTCTTCTATGTCCAGGTTTTCCAGAATATTTTTAAATGAGCAAAGACATAAAAGATGGTGTTGAAGAATGGTATAGTAGAAGGCAGATAAATAACATCACATTTTTTCATTTATGTCAGTTTCACAAGGTTGGAGTTTAAAAAAAATAAAAGCACTATCATGATGAAGCAGCCAGCAACTCCTGACCCACATCACAGTCTAAAGCATATTATCAAGAAGAAAAACTATGGACCCTCCTATAAAAACTACTAATGAACAAGTACAATACTTTCTTTCAATAGGAATACCTTTTTTTCTGATGACCAAAATGTCACCTAGGCCTGCACATTTAAAAATCTGATTTTAAAATGCCACTATTCTGTATTATTAAGTCTGTGCTCACATATACATATTTTTAAAATTCATTGAATCATAATAGATATTTCTAAAACCAATTATTATTTAAATTTAACCACCATTTTATAATTATTCACAAGGTTTGAACACAGCAAAATAAACTTATTCTACAAAATTACCCCACAATCACAAGAGAAACTTCTAAATTTATTGTTAACATTGTTCCATTACTCCTTCTCTCACTGAGAAAGATATAGATTATTCGATCTCACACAAGCAATGAAGTACAATTTTAGAAGAGCTTTAGTTACGCAAAGTATAGAAATTTTAGTGAATTATTATCCCATAAGTGAGATGGGTCCCTATAGCAGAGGGATCATGAAACCATAGTGGAAAGGACACCAAATTTGAGATCAGAAGCAGTGGGAAGACCATGGTACGCTGCCAAATTTTAGCTGTGTTTCCAAGTAGTATTGCCTCATCTTTAAAATACAAATAATGATATATACTCCAAAAGGGGTGTTGTTAAAAAATGCATGATACAACATATCTGAAACGTATTTTATAAGTTTGTGGATGTTCAAATATTTGTAAAGATGATATGGGAAAAATCTACTTCACTTTATTTTAATTTATAAAGCTTCCACAAAGGCATAAATGCAGAGAGCATTGTTTAAGATAATAACATAGAAATATACACCTTTACAACCATGAATATAGTGCTGGCATCAATTGCACACATCTCAAGGTTGAGTATTCTACCAAGAAACAGCCAAACACAGGGCACCATGAAGCACCATTTCCCTCACAAAATACTCGTCTCATTCTACATCTTCTAAAGACACAGAAAATTCAAACATCTTTCCAACTAGCCAAACTAATTATTCTGTGATAAGGAATCATTTTTCTGAAGCAGTAATAAACAGAGCATCACTAAAATAGTGCTATAAAACAAACAAAAAATGGAAGTATGAATACATGCCCATTCCCCTCCTTAGCTCTAAGGGAGGAAAAAAGCACGTAAAATTGGGGAGCTGTTGCCCACAAGGTCTCTTTTTTTTAGCTGTGTGTGGATATTTGCAATTTGGAAATATCCTTGTACAAGTTCACTTCCCATTCCCCACTGCAAACTGCACATGGTCATTGTCTACAACCGTGCTGTTCCTGTGATTTATGTTGTAGAGAGGGCCTTGCTCCTGTGCTGAAAACTTCCAAATTGCTTTGGTGGTTCAATTGCCAATGTATGTTAGTTTTGGCAGAGTGGACATGGAAAACTGTTCTCATATTCTTTGGCTCTTATGCTTTGCATGTCAGATGAAACAGCAACGCAGAACTAAAACTGTTCCAGACCAAAGAAGACTTTGGATTTAGTTTAGCTTTTGGGAGACTCAGAGTCATAGTGAAAAAAGAACCGTACTGCAATCCAGAGATGTGCCTTCTAGACCTGGCATTGCCGATCATGGTGGTAAATCATTCTGCTTGCAGAGTCTCAATTTCTACGCCTCTGAACCAGGGAATTTACACTAGGTAAACTGATGATCACTAGTAAAATCGAGTAACTCAAGTTAAAGTCTCAACAACTCTTCTATATTTACATCAAGGAAAGGCTTTATTTAAAAACTTTATTTTCTGTTGTCCTAGCCAGGATCAGAAAGATAAATCACTTAAAGGAATTACAGCTATATTTCCACTAAATCATTTCAATTATTTAGATATTCATTAAATAGGTACTAGTCTGTATGCTTCTGATGAAATTAGATGAATGAAAATGTTACCTTTATTTACATACCATTTTTCCTCTCTATTTCTTCCATCCACCAACATCACTTAGAGAAGGAGGATTATTATTTCAAGCTATGGAAAAGCAAAAGGGAATCTGATAAGGATTTGCTTCATTTAAAAGGGAAAGTATTGGATTTTTATTTATGCTATTAGGGTAATACCATATCTATTACAGATATTTGCAAACAAAGTAGAAAAGGGGGAATTGTCAATGGTTTTACTACTCCTTGTCAACCATAATTTAATAATTTTTCTTTCAGACTTTTTCTAGGCACACATTTTTCAGAAGGAACCAGGGTTCCTTTTTTACTTAGTTGTTAGCATAACGCAGATACAATTTTGCATCCTGCTTTTCTCATTTTTCCACGTTACTACAAACTCTGTATTTTTCATGATTGTATATTGTTCAACAAATGTATGTATATACTGGAATTTACAGAGCCATTTTCCATAGGTGAGTATTTCATGTGGTAAATTGTTAAGCAATTTAAATTTTTGTATGTAAAGAACATAAAGCTTTCTTCAAGGAGTGAGGGTGGGGACTGCATTACTTGGAGATCAAATATTGTAGCAAAGAGGAGCAGCAGCCAGGAACCTCCCAGCCACCAGGCACCTCTTCAGAATAGGGGCAAACAAGCACTCCATGGAAAGGCCTCATCCCGTGCCTGGATGGAGATCTGACAGCCAAAGGAAGCATGCCTCCCAGCAAGCAACTTAGAACAAATGCTTATTCCCAGGAGAAGTCCCGCCTACTTTCCACCAGGCAAAAATGCTCACCAAGGAAAATCTGATTTTCTACAACAGCAGAAAATGGCTTCCAAAGTAGCAAGCAGTAAGGAGCCAATTTGGTGGAGGCCAAATGCTACTGTCCCAAAGCATTGCAATGCAGTGAGGTGAGTGAGCCATCCCCTGCAGAGCGTGAGTCATAAGGAAAAGGAACTGCAATCGGCTTCCAGTCCCAGTATATCCATAAGAAAATTTTCATAATCGCTCATATTATGAAATTGCAGGGTCTGCAATATATTCATTTATATTATTTATAGAAGTTACATAAACAAAAATTTTTAACTATTTTCCGTTCTTTCAAGTAGCACCGGAGTTGGGGGAATATACAGAGGATTCATCCCTTACTAACAGGGCCATCTTAACTGAATTATATGTTTACATTTTTCATAACTACCCTAAAAGATATATGGAAGACATAAAATCATATTGCTAAGAAAAATTCCCGATAGTAGTTTAAAATGTATCAATGAAATAGAAAGGGATATCTGTGTTGACGACTTAGAGAAATACCATAGCTAAATTAACATAGGCCTTGAACTGTTAAGACATAGAATAGTGATTTTCCAAAGGTTTAGAATTAAAAATAACTTTTGACCAAATTTTTTAAATAGGCAGAAAAATAAACTATATAAATTAAACTGTAATATATCTGAGTGTACACATCCCAAAAAAACACAAATTGCCATCGGAGAAGTTAAAACAAATCAAAGAACATTATTTTGATGATGAAGTCTATTAGATACTGGGCTGATTATTCAGTTCCTTAATTCCCTTTTCTTCAAAGTATTTAAAATATGGCAGAGAACTTCCTCTCTAAAAAAAAATTCAGGAAGAGTTCTGTGAAAGAGAAAGATGGCCTGTAGTCTAGACGGTCTCTTAGGAGCTCTTCTTGTATATTAATCCTGAATTTCACTCATTACTCATCTCCTTAGAGGTAATCTAAACAGATTAAGAGCTTCTTTTTTTTTCCTCTTCTTTTTGGCTTTGGGAACTAGTATAAAATTAATATTTCCTGTTCCCTCCCAAGAACCCTGGAACCTTTACAAACAGTTGTTAAACATTTATAATTCCTTCCCACATTCATTCAACATTTACCACCACTCCCAAGATAAGCAACCCCCACTTTAAGGTATTATAGTGTCAAACACTGCAATAAAGGAAAGAGTGACTTAGAGCAGCTGGTAAACACAGGCTTCTGATTCAAGAGAATACAGCAAAAAGAAGAGATGATTTTTGTTTTAGACAAGAATGCAGAGAGTTTCAAAATTCTATTACTACTTCAAAACCTCATTCCATTAGACGATATACAACTCAATTTATAACTTAGTTTCACTTTTCCTTCAGACCAAACTATATGTAAAACAATAACAAGGCCCACCAAATTTTATTTTTTGTATTGTACATTCATTTTTTTGTGCAACTCCAGTTTGTTGGAGTCAACTGCAGCAATGTTTCATAATTTGATAAATTTCTGCTGGTTTTTGCAAAGAAAAACTTGAAGAATTTTAGCAAAGATTGATGTGCTGCACAAAATACCTTCACAAATCAAATTCAGAATGCAGAGAGAAAACATCAGAGGAAAAATTGTTCCTGCTATCTTTCAGAAAGAAATCTTTGCAACCATGGCTAACCAAGGGTTTATATAATCTAGCATTCTTAAAGGGATTTGGTTTTTGTCAGGGAATACATTAAATTGAGTAACACTCAAAGAAGAGAAAACAAAACCCACAAGACTGTCTTTGAATTTCAGTCTTCAAGTCATTCTTCACCAAATAGCAGTAACAACCCCATTAAGGCAGTTTACATCTCCACACTGTTAGTTGATTCACTTGATTTCATACACTGTTGGTATACATTTTAAGTAAAAGCTCTCTTAAGTTTTAAAGATCTCTATCCCCATAGTCAATGATGCAAAGTTTCAGGCCCCAGACTCTAAACTGTAGTGCCTGGAAAACAATAAAAAGACAAATTTTACAGTGCTTCCCAATTAATCAAAGGAATACTTGATCTAGGATTGAACCATAGCCCCTGTAGCCATAGATGACCTCCTTAGATAATATAATCTACTAACCAGCAAGAATTTACCATGTTGTAATTTTGTGATTATTTTTGCTTTTATTTGTTATATGGGCTTTTAGAAATTAGGAATCTACTACAGGCACCACTAAAAAAAATTGTTGTCTCATCCAATGACTCTAGAAACCCTTGAGAAAGTATAGTGGGGAGTTCATAACCAAATGGATTTTAACACCTGGGTGCATGATTCTCAAACCGGTGTGTGTTGGAATCACAGTGGTTGAGTTGAAGCACCTACAGTCTAGTGAGTTTAACAGGTAATATAGACGCCCATACAAGTTTTAGAACCACTAGATTGCACATCCAAAATCCCTTCCATTTTGTCCCAGAAATTAATTTTTACTGTACCTTGCCTTATCAAATCTGATTGCAATGTAGTTTTTCCTTAATTTCTAAAACTGCCAATAGCCTTTGTCAACTCTGTATATAATTATTCTGTGGTCTTTAGCAATAACAACTCACTATGCCTGGCTAAGTCTCCCCTGATCCTACAGAGAGAAAAGAAGAGAGGGGTCAGCTCTACCAAAGGGAACACCTGTGGCTGAGTGAGTTCAATTAGCCTAGTTCAGTGCATACCAATTTCCTTAGAGAAAAAGAACATTTCCAGCCTTCAAATAAACTGCTATAACAGCTGAATCTAGATGAAATACGTGACACTGCTTCCCCTTTTTGAAGCTCCTAGCTGTTCAGAAAACACCATGGGCAATCTGTTCACAATTTCCTGTAGCCAGACCAACACTAATTCCCAATGATGTCAGTCACTTCCTCTCAAAGAGATTTTGCACAGCCCTTTGCCGTTGTACAATTTGTTCTTAAAGAGAACATGCTAAGATATATTTTGTTCTCACTGCATTTAATTGACCTGGAGAAGTGCCTGGAACATAGTAGGCACTCAATAATAAATATTTGTTGAATGCATGAATGTTTTCTTGCACATCATGTGATCTTTATAATCATTAAGACATAATAAACTTAGTTCACAGTTACTCTGTAAAATATCAAGGGAGTTATCTTTCTAATTATTGATAAGAGTTGACTTCTATTTGCAAACATATTCATCAGTGAAACTTGTTTAAGGACAGCGTTAATTCACAGGTTTCTTGCCCATATGATAATAGAATTCTGATGCAATTTCAGGTTTTCAGCATTGGTTTATAAATTTAGACTATTTGATGCCAATTAATACAGGGTGGCCCTAACCTTCATCTTAATGTTTTTTTGATGCATGAGCCCAGTTATAAGAGACTTTCTATCCTTAAATATACAAGCAGAATCCATGATATAGCTATTTGAATAATTTTGCTGTGTCTAAAATGTCTAGTAGAGTTTTGAGGAAGGGCACCCCTTGTTTTCTATCAACCCATCAATAGAGTTCTCTTCCTGCTTATGTGGAAGCTAAAAGTACTTTCTATTTAAATAGAGCTTAGATTACAAGAATTGAAACTACAAATTTTACCTAATCATACAGAGGTAGACTCTATCCAATGGAGATGATTTCTAAAAGTTGTCAATCAAATTTTATAAACTGATTATAACTTAATACTAAATACTGGGAAGTTCATCAGTTGATGTGATTCTATAATATCGCCTTTTTACGTTTTTGCCTTTGCCTTTGCTTTTGTCTTTGTCTTTTTGTAGGCTGCTGAAAAATATAAATCCTTTCACTAACAACAAATTTATTGTTTATGTTATTAAAATGATGTCTTGTTTTAGAAGCTCAAGGGGACCCTTTTGAATATTGTTCATGTTTTAAAGGGATAGATTAAGGCATTTAAGAACACACAGAAAATTATCAGCCAGGTGAAACTTTGCTCAGCTAAATTCTTTCCTTCAATTAATATTTATTAAAATGTTCTTTAAGCCAAGCATTATGCAATAGAAAACAAGATAGTCACAGTGCCTGCCCTCATAAAGTTTATGCTCAGGACAGAAACATAAACATTAAGAAAATGCAAGTGCAAGAAGTATCAAGAAAAGAGGCATTCAATTTGATAGAGGAATAAAGTGATATTTGCAAGGCCATCTTGGGGATGTGGTATTTAGGTTGAGACCTGAACAACAAGTGACAATTTGCCAAGCACAGTGAGAAGAACAGCATGCTCTTGATCCAAAGGCAAGAGGCTGTCATGTGAAAAGAATTGGACCAAGCCCAGGAAGACCAAGGTACAGAAGAGATGGGCAGCAAGTTGGAAGAGGAGGATGGAGATATGAGTAGGTCTGAGCTTGGGGAAGCCCCTACCCCCACGGAAATAAGATGTTTGAGATGTTATCCACAGAACGGTGGAAAATCATTGAAAGGGGTAAATCCAGTATCGTATTAATGGTTTCGTGAACTTGCATTAAGCATTCAGCACTTGGTCAATTTTTACTAGAGCCATCTGTCTCAGCCTAAGTTAACACCCAAGAAGCAGAACCAGACACATGCAGGGCTGGCATGCAGGTAGTTTGTTTTAGTCTGTAAACCAAGGAACAAGAGAAGGGGGTGAGGAAGAGTGAGGCAGAAAAGGAGGGAAAGTCGATTCAAAGGGGCACTATTGAGCAGATCTCCGCTGTGAGCAGCAGGTCTCCAGCCCATTAGGGACACTCCAAGGAGCAACATAGAAGGTGCCTAAGAATCATCCAGGCAAGGGATGGAAAGGGGGAGTATTTATCCACCACCTTCCATTCCCAGTGGGTCCTGGTGGCCACTCCAGTGCAAGTCCAGGTTGGCACATGCATCCAAATGGTGAAAAGGATCCATGCTGATGTACTCCAAGACAGCAATAGAGAAGCCCCAGGATTGAGCAAGAGGCTCCTGGTACAGCTGAAGCAAGTGTTATCAGACTAATACTACCCTGAAGCTGGTTGCAAGAGCAAGGCTGAAATTAAAAGCAAGGCTGAAACTAAGATGTGAGGAAGGAGAAAGGACATATTAGACATGACACCCCATTTACCATTCACTCTGGAGTAAATCTGGAATTATTCAGCCACTAATGCAGAACCCAGATAAAGCATTTGGAGTGCGGGTGCTAGAGAGAAGAGCTGGTCCTCTGGTGTCAAGCGCCATCCACAATTAATGCTTTCGTCTTTCCAAATAACACTTATCATGTGCTGGATTCTATGCAAAGCCCTTACACTGCCACATTTAATCCTCCTAACAATCACAGGAGGGAGTAAAATCATTATAGTTGTATTGGTTATCTATTGCTGCATAGTAAATTATCCCAAACTCAACAGCTCTAAACAACAAGAAACATTATTTCATCTCCTTCCTGTAGGTCAGGAATTTGGAAGGTACATAATTGGGAGGTTATAGCTCAAGGTATCTTACCCAGTTGCAATCAAGACATCAGCCAGAGTTGCAGACATCTGAACGCATCGCTGGGGCTGGAGGTTGTGCTTCCAAGATGGCTCATTCACATGGTGCTGGTTGTTGGCAGGAAACCTTAGTACCCACCGTATGGGCCATTCTTCATGCTGCTTGACTATCCTTACAACATGGCTGCTGGTTTCTCCCACATTGAGCAATCCAAGAGAAAGGCCAAAGCAAAAGCCACATGGTTTGGATTATCTAACCTCAGAAGTCACACACCCTCGTTTTTACAATAACCCTTTGGTTACATAAGTCAGGCCTAATGAATATGAGAGGAGACTACACACAGGCCTGTAGACCAGGAGGCAGGAATCAAAGGCCATCTTAGAAGCTGGCCACCACGGTAATCATTTAACAACTGAGATTAGTGGGGCCCAGGGAAGCAAAGCAAGTTTCCTAAGGTTATACAGTGAGGTGTAGACTTAAGATTTGAAACTGGGCCAGGTGCGTTGGCTCACACCTGTAATCCCAGCACTTTGGGAGGCCAAGGCGGGCAGATTGCAAGGTCAAGAGATCGAGGCCATCCTGGCTAACATGGTGAAACCCCATCTCTACTAAAAATCCAAACATTAGCTGGGCGTGGTGGCGTGCACCTGTAGTCCCAGCTACTCAGGAGGCTGAGGCAGGAGAATCGCTTGAACTCGGGAGGCGGAGGTTGCAGTGAGTCGAGATCGCGTCACTGCACTCCAGCCTGGTGACAGAGGGAGACACCATCTCAAAAAAAAGAGTTTTGAACCTGGGTCTCTCTAAGTTCTATGCTTTATTACAGTACTATACTGTCTCTTTAAATAACCTAATCCTGAAAACCAAAGATATTTATCCACACAGGGAAACATTTAATCCAAAATAATATCAAAAAGAAAAAAAAAAACGGTAGAGCCGATGAGTAGACTCAATTTGGCACAAATTTCTGACTCTAGCTTTCTTTGTCCACAAACTAAATTGTCAGATTCATAAACACAGGTATACTTGTGCCAGAATTAATCAAATGTTACATGGTATAGTACTTTTTCTAAAGGCACGATCTGAGAAAGTTTAATTTAGTAAAATAAACTTACTTCAAAGCAGTCCAGATGGTTTCAATACTACCTTTTAAAAGGGGAGGAGGGAGATTTAGGGTATGATAATGAGACGTGAAAAACCTTCTGTCCTCTCTATGGGATGGAAGCAGGGACTGCTTTCTTCTACTTCTTATTTAGAAGACATGAGAACCAAAGGCCTGATGACTCAGTGTTGCTGTAAATCATCCAGGATGCCGAACTCAACTGCTTTGTGAGGAGCCTGGGGTTACAGTTCTCAGTAGCACAGGGCTGTGCAATTAAAGCCAAATGTGGAAACCCAAAAACAAAGAAAGGTATGTTAAAGGATATTCTCCACCTGTACCCATGTGGTATTACCAGAGGGCCCTAATATAATCATTTAATGAACCCTAAGAATTGGAGTAGAAACATGAAAAAAGGAATGTTTGTCATGCTTTAGTCAATATCAAACACTTTGGCATTTGAGTCACGTGCAGAAAGTCTAGAGACAATATTCTCAGTGTAGAGGGAGAAGCTATGTTCTCAGAACCTCCTATTAGTCACACCAAGTCCTAGCTTTGGTCATTCCACAGCATCTGCAGGCCCACCTGCTAATGGCGAAAGGAAGCCATTCAGTGGCTATAAACCATTTGAGATCTCACTAACCAGGATGTCAGTCTGATTCTCCCAGGTTCTGTCCTCCTCTTGGACTGCTCCAGAACAATACCCCATTGTTCAATGTAAATAACAATTGTAGAGCTTCAAGTACTGGTTCCTTCCAACTGCAGTCATTCTGAAAACTTTTGCTCTCTGCATTTCTTTCTCTTTTATGAAAGTTCACGACAAACAGGCAGATCATGGGCTGCAATCCACAGAATAAATTAAAGCCATTCCATAGTCAACAGTTTCCAGACATTTTTCGTATCTGCAGACCAAGCCTACAAACTCAATTATTTTCATTCATTTCAACTTCTGTTCCAAAGCCCTGGGAATGGAATAAATTAGGCAGCTCATCTTTGAAGCACTATTTCTTTAGAGAATGAAATTCACAGGATAGACACCATTTCCTATGGAAAAACAGCTTCACAAGTAGAGTAAGAGATATGCAACTGTGTTCAATGAGATTTCAACAGAGATAGGAATGTTGAACAAAAAGAAGCAGAGGCTCCAACTCAGTAAAGCACCTTGAACATTCCAGGGTCTTTGATCTTAAAAACTGAAGCTTTGGAATACCACTGTAACAGTCTCCTGGAATATTTCCAGTATTGTTGTTTCCTGAGACAAGGGAATCTCAAAAACATGTGGATATGCAGAAATCTCATCATGGTTTTTGATTTCACCTCCCGGTCCCATACCTTTTCAGATGAACTCATGCTAACCCTCCAAGGTACACTGCTACAAAGGATGTAGCATACACTTGTGTGGAAGGATGAAACAAACAGAAAATCTCCAAATTCTAAGACAAGTGCCAAAACAAAAACGGGTGTTTAACCTGAGCTCTCTGAGTCAGGGGGCATTGAATAGTGAGATACAGGAAAGGTTAAAAAAAGAAAAAGAAAAAATGTCAGAGCTTCTGATGAATGGGGAATCAACTTTGGTTCCCATCTAAAGCCAGAAATATCAATATAATCCTTTCCACAATACCAGAAATGAGTGGATATACTGTGACACGATGAAGCTTAAGCTCTGCCCTCCCAGGACAACTCTGTTCCTCATTTTATATTTGTAGTTTTGAGTTATTTTTCTTACAGAACCCTCCCTCAATTGTTTAAGATTCAGGGCCCTTAAAATGTGTATTCATTTCTTCACCACACATTTTCAGAAGCATTCCTGCATTGTTGTTTTGTTTTGTTTTGTTTTGTTTTGTTCTGTTTTGTTTTTTAACAAATATAACCAAACGCAAAGAGCAACAAAACACTTCAAGCTGGTTACCCAGTGACTTTGCTTGAAATCCTTCAAAGGCTTCCTGTGATACTTTGAATAAAATCCAGACTCCTTACTGTGGTCTGCACAGCCCTCTATGATCCAGCAATTTCTTCCTCAATCCCAAATCATTCCGTTCTCCCTCTGACCCATATCCCAATCACACCAGCCTCCTTGCAGCACAGAAACTAGTAAGAACATCAACAATAACAATGTTGGTGGAAATCTTTCCCTGTCTTTTAAAATTGACAACTTGAATGTTATATAACACTTTCCTGGCAATTCTTTGCCTACTTACAGGTTGGTGACTGTGCCCTGGGTGGTAGAGTTTGCCAGATAAGCCATCCCTGAATCAGTGACGTGTGATTAAACAATTAAATGACTAAAATGGTATAGCCTCCATACTCATTTGAATTCTTTGCACTTCTAGTCTAAAAAGGGCAAGACAGATGCAATTGTGTTGTGGAGAAATATATTTGGATTCTTTTGCAGAGAAAAGGAAAATCAAAGAAAAATATTATGCATGGTATGAATTGGGAGTTTATAATTCAGAAATGTACTAAAAATAATGACAAGAATTAAAAATGAAAAAAGTAGCTTTATTTTTAGATACCTCTCACATGTGAAAGAATAGCCTGCTATTGGCCAATAACCAAATTAATTATTTGTTTCTCCATGAAGACTCCTTTCTGAATTAGAAGAAAGGAGGAAAAGGTGAATTGAAGAGCAGATTGAAAATGGAGATGTAAAATCAATGACTCTTTTTTAAGGATGAGTCATCATGGCTCTTCTAGATGATTGATTGTGAAGTGGGAGAAATAGAATGCATTAAACTATAGGCATTTGAGGCCAGTAGTTCTCTGGGGCACTCTTCTCCACTATTTGAACTATTTTCATTGCATAAGCTAAGACTAAAAATATTGCCAAAGTGAAATGATCTCAACATTTGGTTCTCCAGTGTTTCTAGAGTGCACTATTATCATTCTCTAAAATGAAAATATATCTGATACTTCAAAAGACACATTGTTATATTTTTAAATGTTTTGATTATATTTCATCTCATTTCCAAAATGATTGAAGTGGCTTATAATAAATACACAAACACAATAAGCAAGTTAATAATTGAAATAGGAGACTAATTATAAGTGAAAGACAATTATATCTAAGCTAATATCAAGAATGGACAATGACATTAGATTTAACTCTGAGCTTTCTAGATGCCAAAATAAGGGCCAGTGATTAATTATGCATTGCTTATCTGAACAAAAGAATTATTTATTTAAGAGTCACACATCTTCTAAGACATATTTATGCATTTATTGCATGGATCCTTTTACAAATGCATTTAGACAACATAATAGATAACCACAAACAACTCCTGTCCAAATGTTTATAGATTCACTAATGCATACCTACATATAACTCAGAAATATACATGTATGCACACATAGCATACTTTTGCATAAATTTATATGCATAAATATACATGTATGCTATGTGTGCATACATGTATATTTCTGAGTTACAGCATGTAATCTATATACACACATGTACATATCCATACATACAGATATACATATATGAAGTATTATGTTGGTACAAGAGTAATTACGGTTTTGCTATAGAAAGTAACCAAAAACAGAAATTACTTTTGCACCAATCTAATAACTCAGAGAAAGTGTTTCTCCAAAGGGGTAAAGTAATGAAGTTGTGTAGATTGCTGGTAATGATGGCCCCAATTCTTTTCATCCCTGCATGCTAACACTTGGCAATGTGGTTCTGTCACTCCCTTATCAAGTGGTAGAGTATATTTCTCTTCCCCTTGAATCTGGGCTGTCTCTAGGCCAGCTTTGGCCAGTAGAAATAACTTTGTATGACTTCCTAGCCTGGGCTTCAAGAGGCCTTGCAGCTTCTGCTCTCACACACTAGTCCAGGCTAGCCCTCTTGTGGATAAAAGCACATGCTGGCCCTCTTGAGGATAAAAACCACCCTCAGAGAGAAGCCCAGCTGACAGTCAGCACCACCTGCCAAACAACTGAAGAAAGCTTTTTTAGGCCATCTCACTCCAGTTGAGACACCAGATAACTACAGCTGCATGAGTGATCCCAGGAGAGGCCAGCAGAAGAACTGCCCAGCTGCAAACAACCCAAACTGGGAACCACCAGAATCGTAAGCTAAATAAATGATTGTTTAAAGCCATTGAGCTTTAGGGTGGTTTTTATATAGCAACTGTTGATGTAAGATTCAAGGTATAAAGCTTCCTTATTTAATAACAGAAAAAAATGGAGTAATCTAGGGAACTATGGTTGCTCACGCCACATTTCCCTAAGTTCTTTAAGGAGTTCTGAGAAAAGGGAGATGAAGATTTTACTTAGCTACATTTTTTTGCCCCTTGGGTAGAATAAGTGTAAACTTACTTTTTTAATAATACGTGTTCTTCTGACTTTAAAAAATAATTCCTAGCAACAGCCCACATATTTTCTATTTCCTATTGCAGTCAGTGTGTTCCTTTTTGGCCTGAATTTTCCAGGATAGTCCTGAGTTGTCATCATCAAACTATGCATTATTAGGCTGAAACTTCTGATTTGGAGTTGGAACAATATAGAAGCTGATATGGTTTGGCTGTGTCCCCACTCAAATCTCATTTGAATTCCCACATGTTGTGGACTTGAATTCCCACATGTTGTGGACCTAAATTCCCACGTGTTATGGAAGGGACCCCATAGGAAGTAACTGAATCATGGGTGTAGGTCTTTCCTGTGCTGTTCTCACAATAGTGAATAAGTCTCATGAGATCTGATGGTTTTATAAGGGGGAGTTTCTCTGTATAAGCTCTCTGTCTTTGCCTGCTGCCATCCATACATGATGTGACTTGCTCTTCCTTGCCTTCCGCCATGACTGTGAGGCATCCCCAGCCATGTAGAACTGTAAGTCCATTAAACCCTTCTTCTTATATAAATTACTCAGTCTTGGGTATGCATCAGCAGCATAAAAACTAACTAATACAGATGCTATATGTATATATTTTGAATACCAAAAGTATAATTGGCAAGTTAGTCATTTTAAGACATTTTCAAAGCCTGATCTGTATTCTCACCAGGAGGACAACACCTCCCAACTTTTCACAAAAGCATGTTATTCTTTTAATGATGCAGATTGACAAAGCATGCACGTTGAAGGACATGCTATCACTGGTATTAAAGATAAGACTCACATGGACTGTGGCAAAAATAGAAATGGGGAGACCAAAAAATACACCTAATCTATTAGTCCAACCCACTGATGATGGTGACTTGAACTAGAGTGTTGGCAATGGAACTGGGGAAAAGGGATGACTTCAAGGTTTTCTTTGAAATAAAAACGACAGGCCTCACAGAGAAAAGAAACAAGAGTAACCTCTAATTCTGCTCTGAACCATTAAGTGGGTGGTAAAGGCACAAGGGGTGTGTGTGTGTGTGTGTGTGTGTGTGTAGGCAGGTTAAGTTTGAGATGCTTGTGAGATATCCAAGTATACATGTCAAGTATATAGTTAGATGGATGGGCCTGGAATGCAGATGAAAAATTAAAATGGGAATATTAAGTGTAGTGGGCAAAGGGGCTAGCAGAGGATAGCAAAGTTAAAGAAATAAAGTGTTAAATCAGTTAGAGCTTTATAGGATCCATAGTAAGGGCTCTGGATTAATTCCAGTGGCTTTGGAAACCATGGGAAGTTTTTTAACAGGGATGTAAAAAAGTCTGAGTTACATTATAAAAATCACTTTGGCTGCAGTGAGAAGTAATGTGTGGAAAGCCAAGTTATTATAAACTAGACATGATGGTGGCCTGAGGTAGTGTGTTAACAGTGAAGACAGTGAGCAGTGGCTGGGTTGGGGACATGACTTGAAGGAAGAACCAACAAGACTTGCTGACAGATGTCCTGCAGAGAATATGCTTGAGCAAATGAGCTATGACAATAAAAAATGAAATAGATTTGAGATTTCAGAGGTGATGCAATTTCTGGGTTTAACAAGATCCAAGGCATGTCCACAGAAGCATGGACAGCACCAAAAAAAATTTAAAAGAGAGTAAAAATTAGGAAACCACGCTGTTAAATGAAAAATGAAAAATTTGTATAAGGTATATTGATAATCTTGTGACTCTTACATCAGCAGTGACCATGATGACACAAATGATCAGCTGTGTCCTGTTTTGTCCATTTGACACAATCCTGTAACCAAACAGCAATCTCTCCACAGATCTTCCCAGTAACCACAACCAAAAAACAAATAGTCATGTACCGCATAACAAATGTTCAGTCCACGATGGACCGCATATATAACAATGGACCCAAAAAATTTTTATGGAGCTGAAGAATTCCTATCACCTAGTGACATCATAGCCATCCTAATATAGTGCAATGCGTTACTTACGTGTTTGTGGTGATGCCGGTGTAAACAAACCTACCATGCTGCCAGTCATATAAAAGTGTAGCACATGCAACTATATACCCCATATAGTACTGGGTAATGATCATAAATGACTATGTTGCTGGTTTGTGTATTTACTATACTATATATTTTATCATTCTTTTAGGGTATACTCCTTCTACTTGTTAAAAAATAATAAGTTAACTGTAAAACTGTCTCAGGTAGGTCTTTCAGGAAGTATTCCAGAAGAAGGCATTGTTATCATAGGAGATGACAGCTCCGTGGGTGTTACTGCCCCTGGGGACCTTCCTGTGCGACAAGATATGGAGGTGGAAGACAGTGATATTAATGATCCTCACTCTGTGCAGGCCTAGGCTGATGGGATGTTTGTGTTGTCATTTTTAACAACAAAATTTTTAATAGAAAAAGGCAAATAGGATAAGGATATTGTATTAGTCAGGGTTCTCTAGAGGGATAGAACTAATAGGATATATTAATATATAAAGCGGAGTTTAATAAGAAGTATTGACTCACACGATCACAAAGTGAGGTCCCACCATAAGCCGGCTGCAAGCTGAGGAGCAAGAAGAGCCGGTCCGAGCCCCAAAGTTGAAGGACTTGGAGTTTGATGTTCAAGGGCAGGATGCATCCAGCACGGGAGAAAGATGTAGGCTAGAAGACTAAACCAGTCTAGACTTTCCACATTTTCCTGCCAGCTTTTATTCCAGCCATACTGGCAGCTGATTAGATGGTGCCCACCCAGATTGAGGGTGGGTCTGTCTTTCCCAGTCCACTGACTCAAATGTTAATCTTTGGCAACATCCTTTACAGACATAGCCAGGAACAATATTTGCATCCTTAAATCCAATCAAGTTGACACTCAATATTAACCATCACAGATATCAAGAAAAAAAAAAGTAGTTTGTACAACTGTAAAATGAACTTGCATTTTTAAGCTAAATGTTATAACAGGAGGCAAAAAGTTTTTAAAGAGTTAAAAAGTTTACAAAGAAAAAGTTTATAGTAAGCTGAGGTTAATATCAAAAAAAGAAAAATATTTTTTATAAATGTAGTATAGCCTAAGAGTACAGTGTCTGTGAAGGTTACAGTAGTGTACAGTCCTGGGCCTTCACATTCATTTACCACTCACTCACTGACTCACCCAGAGCAACTTCCAGTCCTGCTGAAAGCTCTCTTCATGTCAAGCGCCCTATAGAGGTGGACCATTTTTTATCTTTTATACCATTTTTACTGTAGCTTTTTATGTCTAGAGGTGTTTAGATACATAAATGCCATTGTGTTATAATTGCCTACATGCTGTACAGGTTTGTAGCCTAGAAGCAATAGGCTACACCATATAGCCTAGTTGTGTAGTAGGCTATACCATCTTGGTTTGTGAAATTATACTCTACGATGTTCACACAATAACAAAATCACCTAATGACGCATTTCTTAGAATGTATGCCCATCATTAAATGATGCATTACTGTCAATCAAAAGAATCACCATTACATAATATAAAACAGGCATATCTTGGTGCCCAGATCCTCACAGTTCCCACAAAGAAGTACACTCTTGCACTGTAGCCTTGACATGATGCCACATTCAGATGAGCATCCATCCAACATCAATCAAAAAGAAACATTGAAAAAGTATTGAAATCTTTTCAGTAAACATTCACAAAATGTCACTGGGAGATTTCGTCCTAAATCCACTTCGAAACCTCTTTTTGGTTTCCACAAAAAATCCACAAAACCGGGTACTGCAACTGTCCCCAGCCCCCCTTCTGTCTCCACTCTTCCCAGAATTTTCTCTGAAACCTGGCCCACTCTAATTTTTTCTTTCATGTCCTTCATTCTCTTAATCTTTTTCATTATGAGGAACTATTTGTCCCAACTTAATCAATCAAGCTTGTCTTCATCTTTTTCATGACCCAGTTCTGCATTACGAAGGCCCAGAAACTAAGCTGGTGAAGTCAGTGTTCTCCTGAGCAAACACAGAAGAGAAAATACTGTGATATTTCTTCATCCTGTCACAGAAGTCATGATACTTAGAGCAATGCTTCTCATATTTCAGCATGAAGCAGAATCACCTAAAAAACTCATCAAGGCTGGGCACAGTGGCTCAAGCCTGTAATCCCAGCATTTTGGGAGCCCAAGGTGGGTGGATCACCTGAGATCAGGAGTTCAAGACCAGGCTGACCAACATGGAGAAACCCCGTCTCTATTAAAAATACAAAATTAGCCGGGTGTGGTGGCATGCACCTGTAGTCCCAGCTACTTGGAAGGCTGAGGCAGGAGAATCACTTGAACCTGGGAGGCTGAGGTTGCAGTGAGCCAAGATCACGCCACTGCACTCCAGCCTGGGCAGCAAGAGTGAAACTCTGCCTCAAAAAAAAGCTTGTTAAAGTGCAGATTCGTAAGCCCATCCTGAGAGACTTTAGTTCAGTAGGTCTGAGTGAGGCCTGAACATGCATATTTCAAACAAGCTCCTAGGAGGATACTGATACTGCCAGCCCACCAACCTCATCAGGAGTGGCACTGGTAGAGCCCTTGGGAAGAATTCCTAAAGGTCTTTTGGGCAGAATATGATTCGCCACAGTGTTTGATAGTAACACATATCTACGCTTTTCTTCTTTTGAGATATATACGTGTATATTCATACTCTTTCAGAATAGGTTAGATGACAGAAGACTGATCAACAGATAGAACTCATTCAGGAACAAAGAGAGGGAGAAAAGTAAAGCAGAGGGAGAGAAGAAGGAAAAAGGGAGAGAAGGAGAAAAAGGAGGGAGGGAAGGAAGGAAGAAAGGAAGGAGGGAGGGAAGGAAGGAAGAAAGGAAGGAAGGAAGGAAGAAAGGAAGGAAGGAAGGAAGGAAGGAAGGAAGGAAGGAAGGAAGGAAGGAAGGAAGGAAGGAAGGAAGGCAGGGGAAGAAAGAAGGAAAGAAAGAAAGAAAGAAAGAAAGAAAGAAAGAAAGAAAGAAAGAAAGAAAGAAAGAAAGAAAGAAAGAAAGAAAGAAAGAAAGAAAGAAAGAAAGAAAGAGAGAGAGAAAGAGAGAGAGAGGGAGGAAGGAAGGAAGGAAGGAGGAGGAAGGCAGGAGGAGGAGGAGAGGGAGAGAAGAGGGAGGGGATGGAAGGAAAGGGGAGGGGTAAAGAAGGGAAGGGAAGGAGGGATTAGAAGGAAGGGAAGGAGGGAAGGGAAGAGGGAAGGGAAGGAAGGAGACAGGGAAGGAAGAGACAAAGAAAGAATTTGGGATCCTCCCTGTTCAGTTGTCCAGCCACAAGTGGTAAGTCCCATCTACCACATTGCCGCCTGCCAAGGATGGGCGTCTTCAGGGTACAGGCCTCTAGGACAGCAATGTTTATTGCTCCCTTCCTGCCTATTATCTAGTTGATAACATCTTCAAGATTCCTGCAGATGACCACAAATTCTACTATTACATGATCAATGCACCTGCTCTACTGTGGGCACCAGAAATGTCTGTGGACTAAGGCAACTCAGACATGGTTTCTCAAACCTTCAAATGAGATTCCTCCACACTGTCTCACCCTTCAGCACTGCTCACAGTTGCTGCACAACTGCAGGTTTTATCATGAAAAGTCATCAATCCTCTTCCCCATCTCTCTCTAGTAGTATCTTCATTCCTATGAAGCAACCATCTTTTACTATTTTAGTTGTTTCTTAAAGTATTTGCTTTTATATTTCTAAATCATGTTTCCTTTTTTCTATTTTACATAGTATCTATTTTTTTCCTACTATAGGAAATGTAAATTTAGCTCCCTAAACTATGCTTCATACAGGCATTTTCCTTCCTAATCTTGGAAGACAGTTTTATTGCTTCTGAATAAATCAATATATCATGTTTTTATTATGACTATAACTATGATTCATCAGTGAGTCAAATAGCATATTATGATTGCATTTCCCAGTCTTAGTTCATTTGTGCTGCTATAACAAAATATCATAAACTGGGTAATTTATAAACAACAGAAATTTGTTTCTCACGGTTCTGGAGGATTAGAAGTCCAAGATCAAGGTGCTGGCAGATTGGATGCCTGGTGAGGGCCTGCCTGCCTCCTGGTTCACAGACAGCTCTTTTCACTATAACCTCATATTGTGCAAGAGACAAGGGGGTCTCTCTTGAGCCTCTTTTATAAGGGCACTGATCTCATTCATGAGAGCTCTGCCCCCATGCCATTTTCATCCCCAAAGGCCCCACCTTCTATACCATCACCTTGGAGGTGAGAATTTCAGCATATAAATTTGTGAGGGAAACACACATTCACACCTTAGCATTCCCTCTTTAAAATAATTTTGTGTTATTCTTAAAATAAATAGCTCCTTTTTTACCTACATTTCTTTCTTTGAGACCCTGCCTCAATCTTCCCATACTCTTCGATAACTTTCCATTTAATTTTCTACATGGGCAAAACTGTCGTATTTATGTATCAGTTCCATTTATCTTTCCTGGATACATTTTTCCCAAGCCTGTCATTATCCTGTACGTGATGCTGTCAGCCTACAGGGTTTCCCTTCTCTTTCTCATTCTGAATCCCTGATGTCCTGGATTCCCTGTCTTCCTCTTTCTCGATTTAATCCCTTGTTTTGTAGGATACATCCTTCAATAGCTTACTGAGAAGAGTGTGTGGGAAATCTAAAAATAATAAAGAGACCATGTCTGCTTGAAATGTCCTTATCTTAATTTCACACTGGTTTGGTCATCTCACGAAGTACACATTTCTAAGTTGGAAATCATTCTTCTCTGAAATTTGAAGTATTGCACCAGTGCCTTCTAGCTTCCCGTCTTGCATTTGAGAGGCTGGATGATGTTCTTAGTTTGGATCCCTGTACGTGGCTTGATTCTGTTGTTTTCTCTATGGGAACTCCTCTCTGTAGCCATATTTCTGAAATATGAAATTCAACAAGACGTGGAACAAGTTTATTTTCCAATCATCATTGTATTAGGTACTCAGCACCCTTCTGTATCCAAAAACTCACGTCTTTCAATTCTGAAAACTTTTTGGTATAAATCTTTGATAGTATTTCTCCTCTATTTTCTCTATTCTCTCTTTCGGAATTACCTATTATTTGGATGTTAAAATTATATTACCTTCTAATTTCCTTATATTTCTCTCCCATTTTTCACTCCTGACTTTCGATCTACTTTCTAGAAGTCCTCAAACAGACCCAGGTTTGGTGGCTCATGCCTGTAAGTCCCAGCTACTTGGGAGGTCAAAGTATGAGGATTACTTGAGCCCAGGAGTTCAAGGCCAGCCTGGGCAACATAGCAAGACCTTGTCTCAAAAAAAAAAAAACTAAACTAAAAAAATAGACATCCTCAAACTTATCTTCTAAACCTTCTATTGAACTGTTTATATCCGCTATTATATGTTTATTTTTCATGAGCTTTCATTCCTTAATAAATGCTTTTAGTCCTTTAACAAATGTTTTTATAAAACTCTTATTTTTGTTTTATGTATGTAAATTCCCTTCTCTCTCTCAGGATATTATTATCTTTCTCTCCCCCATCCCCCTGTTTCTTTTACAGTTTTTGGGATCCCTGCGCTAAACTTTTTCTTCTGACTTTTTTTTCAATTTTGGTTTCTGTCTTAACATTACAACCTTCCTCTTGGTGAACCCTTCATATTTAAAGGTCAGCCACCAAAACCCTTACTGGAAGCTCTGTGTGCATGATTTGTCAAGGGACAGGCTCCACTGTAGGATGCTTGGTAGGGACGTGGCCATTCGGTGTCCACAGATCTCTCCCCCACTCTCCTGCCAGTGTCCTGGGAACAGAACAGGAAATGAAGTCAGGGGAGTCTCACAGTTAAAATGTAGACTTTCATTAAATCCTGTCTCCACATGGCTTCAATCCCATCTTTAGCTGCCAACAGGCACATTTTTATTTTTCATAGTTTGCATCCTGACTGGTCCTTAGAAACACACGGTCATCATCAATGTGGAGACTATGGAGTTAGGGTAGGCCTGGGAACTTTATCGTAGGGTGGAAGGGAGACATACCAGAGGATACCCTCAGTGCACTAAATCCATGGTTAGAGGAAGCAGAAGGGGTGCCAGAATCTGAGGGCAGCAAGAAGTGAGAGTAGCATGCAGGAGAGAAGGTGCCATATGTGCACTTTGCTAACTTTCATGCTCGTCCTCATTTACTCACTTTCAATGGGCCAAGACAATTGACTTTTAATTATCTCTACCCACTCCCATCTTGCTGTGTCTTACGGGGAAGAGAAGTGGCAGGGAAGGTAATTCTAACTCAGGGAGTTTACACCACAGCAATATGCCCATCCAATGGTCAACTGTGAACAGAACTGCTTACCGGGAGGCTCTATCATGAACATGCCTGGTTTAGCAGAAATTCTGCTTGTGATCTTATGGTTCATTTCCCCAAATAATGTCATCAAAAAATATAATGGATAATCACTGTTGTGTAAATGAGTTGCAATTTTAAAAGGCATAATAACAGACTTTGTATATTCCAACCATCAAAAGGAATGTTCCCAGCCCTCCTCCTATTTCTCTTGGAACATCAGCAAACTTAATTGCAAGGGAAGTATAATAAAAAGATCTTAAGTTATCCTGCAGACACGAAGACATGGGAAGTTGGCTATAAAATTACATTTGGGTATTTTTTCTTATTCCCTGTTCAAACTCTGTCCAAAATTTCTCTATGAAATAGGAAACTTTCTTCCCCTTTCCCGCCTCTGCACTCTGCATGTTCAGAACTAACTAGCCTTTTATAAACTCTCCCCTTTATTCCCCATCCCAACCCTAAAATACTCAGCAGCATTAGAGGCTCATTCTTCATTGCTTTCACTGTTAAGAAAAAAAAATTGAGCCCATAACAATGAACTTCCTACCACTGCCAAGATAAATTGTGATCAATCACAAAAAGTAATACATAATCCAAGAGAATGAGTATCAGCAGTTTCAAAGAAAATCAAGATGTGTAACCAAATAAACACAATATGCTCCTAAATACCCGGGAATCAAATTTGTAATATAAAAGGCACAGGGTGTCTTAGAAGTTATTGATTAAACCCCAAACTGAAGTTGGCATGGTATTTCAATAACAAGCACCGCGAGCTGTTTTCCCTTGCTTCTCCTTTTCTTTCACTTTTTCCTCCCCTCCTGTTCTTCTCTGGATTGAAAACTGAGGGATAATGTTAACTCATCATGATGTGAATTATGATCAAATTACATTCACTTTTGGGGTATAGCCTTCACCTAGAATATCCTGATTCTTTTTTACCTTAGGCTTTAAGAATGGAAGATATGGTACATATGTCCATTCCTTTGTTCTGCATCTTAAGCATAATTCATGGTCCTACAATCTAAAGAGTATGTTGCATGCTCAACACTGGGGCACTCAAAGCAAGTTCTGTTTAAAAGATGTGTGATGGGTCAAGCCTGAATAATCCAAAGGGACTCCAAAGCATAAACTAAGGTCATAAATGTTTAAGGAAACCTAGCCTTGAGTTTTCCCATAGGACAGGAGGAGGGGAAAGAGAAATCAAATAAATTCCAGCTAGATAAGCAGTCTGAGTGAAGGACAAGAGTACTGGGGGAATGGGGAAAAGGAGATCATAAAGCCAGGAAAGAGAAAGGTTCATTAAACTCGTGTTTGAAAGGAAATTGTATAAGCAGTTAATAAAGAGATCAAAACACAAGGGGTATGTTCCCAGGACCCTGGGCAAGTGAGCATCTGGCAGCTGACTTGTATATGGTAATGTGAACAAAGTAGATACAGAAAACACAGTGGCTTGAGAATTCCAGAGAGTTCAGAGCAGACATTTTCTGTTTCAGCATTACTGAAATTGTGAGAGATGCAACATAGCTAAATGTTCCTTTAAAAATATATATATATATATTTCCTTCTGGACAATGGCAGTCAAGATTTAAGCATTGTTCGTAAAAACACTAAAAGTCTTTCAGGAAATTTAGCTACCAAAATTAAAGAACAATGTATTCCATATTATATTATCACTCTTGACCCATTCTGAACTTGTTATTTTTCCTGTGTCAAGCAGCTCACCCTAGGCAGTTGTCGGTAGGAGAGAATAATATGCAAAGGTTGGTGGTCAGAAGCTGCGGAATAACCAAAATGCCACATTAAATTTTTCTCATGAGAATTCTGCAAAATGCATGTGCAGGAAGCATTTCAGCAAATGTATGTAGGAAAGAAGATTCACCACATAAGCCACTCTTCTCTCTGCAGGAAATGATAGTCCAATATCAACAATGTTTCCTGAAAGCTGACCCCTTAGTCAGAGTCCAGCTGCTCTTGTTAACAACAAAGCTATGATTTATCTCTCAAGGATGTAAAGGAATGAAAGGCAAAACTGAGAAAGTTATGACTTATACAGATGAGACTGATCCCATGGGACAATGACTTTCCCACCATTTCTAGCTTCTGTTTTATACATTCTGGTACCAAAACATATCTCAGGGTCATTCTGGTGTGAAATGCCCCATCACTATCCTGTTATTTCACTTTTTCAGGATAGTGCTTCCTTAGATAGAAATTCATTAATTAAATTGCTTTAATTTATGAAGTAAACATTTTTTGCCAGAACAAGATTCATTGTGTTTGATTGTATACTTGTTTTCTTGAACATGTGCTAACTTGCATGGGGTAAGCCATGTTTCCAAGCATGCTGAATAATTTGTCTGAAGCACAATTCTCAGTCTCACCTTCCCTTTTATGTTCATTTCAAAAAGAAAGAAGAGAGTTTCTGCTTCGGAAGACATATGAATGTAGGAAACAAGAAGTAGGATCCACCCAACTCCAAAAAATCCACGCCCAAAGATCCAGTTAATAGGCCAATATTTTCATCTCTTCTTTCACAAGTCATTATCAGATTCCCTTTCCTAAGTTACTATAACACCCGCCTTTCTGGAATGTAAACAGTAAAAAAGTTCAGATTCTACTAAATTTTTTTGTACATTTTGCCTCAGTAAAAAAGAAAAAGGAGACAAAACAAATAAACAAATAGAGATCAGAGAATTGGGTTTTTTCACTCTAGTTGTATTGTTTTCCTACTCTTTAGAGTAGGTAATAGGGTCACACACCTTAGACCTGTTGTCTCTATTTTATACACCCACAATACTCAACCACAGCATGTATGTTTACTCATAATTACATTGTGGCTCTTCATGGCATGAACCATCAAAAGAAGGTCAAATTAGTTTTAATGTTGCATGTACTATATTTTATTTAATTTTTTAACTGGAAATCTATGTAACTGTTAATTAACCACAACATTTTCTTAACCAAGACACTTCAATGTATGTACATATTTCATACTTGGGAAAAGTAGTCTAAATTCAGTCATAACACACCCACAGAATAGTTTTAACAGGGAGGTAGATTTTGTAAAGAAAATAGATTTCCAACAACCCTATCAGTGAAAGAAGCCAGGCACAAGAGACCATATATTGTATATTTCTATTTACATGAAATGTCCAGACTAGGTAAATCTACAGAGGTAAAAAAGTAGATTACTAGTTTGCAAGGGCTGGGGGTGGAAAATGGGAAGAATAGGGGACAATAGGAAGTGACTGCTAATGGGTATGAGGTATCTTTTTTAAGTGATGAAATATTCTAAACTTAAATTTTAGTAATAGTGCACAATTCTGTGAATATAATAAAAATCATTGACTTATAGAAATGGGTGACATGTATAGCATATAAATTATATCTCCTGTATTAGTCTGTTCTAATACTGCTATGAAGAAGTACCTGAGCCTGGGTAATTTACAAAGAAAAGAGGTTTAATTGACTCACAGTTCCGGATGGCTGGGGAAGCCTCAGGAAACCTACAATCATGACGGAAAGGGAGGCAAACACGTCCTTTTTCACATGGCAGCAGGAAAGAGAAGTGCCGCGCAAAGGGGGAAGCCCCTTATAGAACCATCAGACCTTGTGAGACTCACTCACTATCATGAGGACAGCATGGGGGTAACCACCCTCACAATTCAATTATCTCCCACCGGGTACCTCCCACAACACATGGGGGTTATGGGAACTACAGTTCAAGATGAGATTTGGGTGAGAACACAAAGCCTAACCATATCATCCACGTAACACTTTTTAAAAAATATCCTCTCAGAGGTAGTTTCCTAGAGCTGCTCAATATATGGATGGGTCAATAAAATCCAAGTGAGAGGGATCCTTAAGATGAATCGCCTTAGCCTCACCCTCCTCTTTCTTTGGCAGTGATATTGGTTGAATTTCTGCTTCCCTCTCTGCTTTCAGCCCATGGACTTGGAGTTGTGCTTCCCCATCAGTTCACTAACTTTGCTTTGAATTTCTGGTTCTCTTTAAAGTAATATCCAGTTCCCCTGTTTTAATGTCCACTGATCACTGACCCTGCCTCCTGGGTCTCATACAAAGTCTGACACCTGAACACATTTTGGCATCCTTGATCAGCTCACTCCTGGACTTTGTCAAGTGGAGTGTCAGTCTCCTCCGGAACTGCTAGGTTAGAACCAAGGTGGGGGCTCTGATGGACCTCAGGCCAGGCTCTTCAAGCAAAGAAGACTTGGCTTGATCTTGTGACAGCCATTTGTATTTAAATGAGATGGTGGGAAACATATGGAGACCTACAAAAGGTAATACCCAGAAGCTTCTTAGGCATTACACTGACCTACATATTATATGGTTTTCCATCTGGGCTGAGCCACCCTGCCCCCGATCAGGACAGATGTTATAGGGAGATGGAACAGAATGCAGGGAGTTCACAGCAGTACTATCTGGTCCCCCAGCATCAGGCATGTCCCCATCTGCCCATGATATTCATGTAGGCCCTGGAAGCACTGCTTCATATAGCGATTGTTTATTTAATGTCCAAGTTTGGAATGGCTTAGAAAAAGAAAAAGACCTAAGAGCTTCTATGATCTCATGGAAGATAAAAATCAGACATGTGGTTTCCTTGGGTTCTTCAGCTTTTCCCAATTTTCTCCACCCCACATTCAGAGCTCTATTTGCCTTCATCTGCAGAATCTCTGTAGGAAGCAGTTTTGAAAGGAACTGCTGAGTCACTGAGTTATACTGTGGTCTGACTCTCTGATACTTTAAAGTAGGATTTGAAGAAATTGCTTGAAAGCACTGATATCTTTTTCTCACCACTGGCAAATGGGAAGTTTTCACAGACTGGAAAGCAATGTTTTTTAAGTGAGAAATATAAGAATCAATTTATCCATCATTCCATTATCCTGCCCAAACACTTAATAAATAAGGGACAGGCCAGAACACTTCAGTTAATCACATAAAATGTTTTATTTGTTTGTTTGTTTTTAAGTTTAAAGAGTCCATGAGCTGCTAACAGTCTAAGAAAAATTCTTTTAGGCATTTAGCTGGAAGTTGTCACAGTTTGAATGGATGGTTTATTCAAAATGAAGATTAAATTTCCTTATAGCAATTCTAGTTTCATGGAACTTTAAATCTTAAAATAATTTAATAAAACACCCTAATCTTATATAAAACAAAAGTAAGACCCAGTGAATAGAAGTGACTTGCCCAAGTTCCCATAGCTAAATATATGGCAAAACTAGGAATAGAAGGACCCGGGTCATCAGACTGCGGAAATAGGGCCCTATTTTACTTCAGGATTTGTCAATAATTTATGATGATGTGAATCTTCTGAAACTTACACATGATTCAAACACACTGGGGTGGTAGGAAAAAACAGATTCGGAAGGGATGAGGAGGAATAAGAGGGTCAAATAGCATCTTTATTCAGGCTCCCTGCAATGGTTGAAACAGAGAATATTGTAAAGAATATTACATGCTTTCCTGAATCTAAAGTAGCACAGCTCTGCTGGCAGCCAAGGAATCAGGGAAACAGAAATCCCAACACCTCCACACTCAGTGCCTGGAAAATGAGAACCTAAAGCTTACTGTATTAGGATAAGGATAAGCCCAAAATGAATCATGACCCATGCCAGCCTTAAATAGTTACCATAATCTCTTACACTTGTGTAGTATTCTCTTATATTAAAATAAGAATCCTAGTTGTATGCATTTATATTTGATATATAAATATACATGTGTCCTTAAAGGGTCATCTACTATAAAGGAAATTTTTTTAAAGAATTGCAAGGAAGAAATAAAGTATGCTACATTTCATTAGACCATTCTCTTGATTTTCCGGAGATCTGACCTAATTTCTCTTTAGGCCTATTAGAAAATGACATCCTTCCATTGGCAGAAACCATCTAACTACTTTTTGTTATGAGCTATTTCCAACATCGCTGATCTGTAATTCTACAGAGCACTTTCATGAGGGCAGAGGGCAACTGTGAGTCATAGAGACTCTGGGAGGAAAGCAGAGTTCTTTGTCTGAATAAGGAAAAGTTCAGTTTTTCCTTAGGTTTTGGGTATATCAGCTATTGCTGTCGTTGGGAGTGTTTCTCAGAACTGAAAGTGAGCCTTTTAGAAAGGTTTGACACCAGGCAAGTGCTCTTTGGGGCTTGCACTCTTTTAGAAGAGCTGCACTTTTCAGTGATAAGTACAAAACCTAGGTTCCCTGATGAATAACAGCTTGATGATACTGGGTAAGTTACTGAACTTCTCTATGAAATTACATCAGCCATACCATTAGGCTGTTGTGACCATTCAATGAAGTAAACACATAAATGTACCCAGCTCATCACCTGCATAGATTATATCCTCCATAAGGAATAGTTCCCTTCCTTCCTCTTGGCTAAGAGAAGTGGAGGTCTGGCCATACTGTTGGAGAGAAGAGTTGTACCATAAACAGATACCACCGAAACCATGTGGACTTTGGGAAGACTGGGCCCAAATTATAGCTCAGAAAGAACATTTGGCGAAGGAGCCCAGGTCTATCCAACATGACAGGCACTCTTCTTCATGGTCTAGCCTAGTGCTATTCAAAGCGTGGTCCTTGGCCCAACCATATCAATATCATCTTAGACCCTCTAAATCTGGATCTCTGGAGTAGGGCCCAAGAATCTGTGGTTCTACCAGCTCTCCAGGTGATTCTTTTGCAGGCTCAAGTTTGAAAAACACTGCTTTAGAGAAAGTGTTACTAGCAAACTCAAAAGGACAGGAAGACATGGACCTGGGTAACAATCAGATTTTCAGGGGCTCAAGTCAAGGAGGTTTTAAGAAAAGGTGTAACAAATGACTGCTAGGAAGCCTGTGGGAAAAACCTTTAGGAATCATGTAACAATTATCAATTTTATAAACACTTTCGTTCACTTAGCAAACATGAAGCCACATGCTGCTTATTAATCTTCTAACCAGAAGTGAGCCACGGAGTTTTTTACAAATTGGCTGTACAGGCTGATTCCCAAGACAAGAAGAGATCATCCACAAAATCCTTAAATAAAAAGAGCCTGAGCGCTTATTTTTGGTGACAGCAAGCAAAGAGGGAGATGGGAAGACAGCATTTTACTCAGCAGTCAGTCGTAGGAGGAAAAGAACCAGGGAATGGAAGCAGTCCAAATCCCTAAGGCTTTCAGAAAGCAAGGGAAAAAAATAAGAGCTAGACATGGGACTGAAATCCAGAGGTTGAGACATGACCCATCAGGCACATAACTGGCAGCAAGCCCAGCAGCGAGGCTCCCTCTTAGGAACTAAGCATCTGCCTGTTTCCACGTCTCTGCAACATACTAAATTATCTGTTAGCAAGTAGTTACAGCATCCACAAAGATCAGGGACACAGGACACTTAGAAAATTCAATTGTGCATGTAAATATTTACCTAGCTACTTCCTTGGAGTCCACAGACCTGTGACATTTTATTGGCAGACAGACTTTAATGATTTCAGTGTGCCACTATATTTTATTAGAAATAAGTGGGAAAAAAAAAACTCAAAACAACTTGGAAAATAGAGATGTTCCATAGTTAGGGTTTATCCACCAATGCCTCTGAAACTGGAGAGGCTTCAGTGCAGACCTTCAATCCACAGTACCTGATTCTGAAGTGGCATGTCCGTGTAAGAGAATTTAACATCCTAAGGATCCACCAGCCTCTTCTATCTAAAGCCAGGGCCACTGATCCCCTTTTTAGGGGATCCCCTAACCCCACCAACCCTCAGGATCTAGATGCAATATAAACATTAACTGGAAGAAATCAGTTGCGTATCTCAGGTAGACTTATTTTCTAGGTAATCTTATTCCTAGACCTGCTCTTGCTTTTAGTTCCAGTTATATTTACTTTGCCTTTGCCCTGCTCTTGTGGCCAGTGCCCTCTTTGTGTTTCATCATGAACCTGCTATGTGCCCATCTCAAAGCTGGACACTGTGGTTCAAACACGTCCTTCAGGAAGCCACTAGTCCACTTCCTGTTGGACAAGATTCTGAACTTCTTTTCCAGATGAGTAAAAGAACCTGTGTTCTGACCTGATTAGAAATTGAAAACTCAGTCAAAAGATTGGCAGAGAAAATTGTGGAAATCTCTGAAAGTAGAGAAAAATGAAAAATACAAGAGAAAAGAAAAGAAACGTGAAGGACCAGTACTGAGAATATAGTATCTGAACAACAAGTTTCATGAAAAAGAGGACAAAAAACATTGAGGGAGGAAATCATCAATTAAAAAATTTAAGAGAATTTCCTAGAACTGAAGAACATTGGTCAGAAAGAATGTCAAGATGGATGAAAGCAGTCACACCCAGGCACATCACTGAGAAATTTCAGAACACTAGGGGTGAAGGGAAGGGCCAACACAGTTGCAGAGAGAGGGATGAAGATCATATTCAGGGGAACCAGAAAGTGAAATAGCTTCTAAAGATACAAAAAAACAATAGAAAACTAGAAATTAATAGAGTAATGCCTTCAAACTTCTGAAGGGAAATTATTTTCAATCTAGGTTTCTATAAACAGCTGCACCATTATTCAAGTGTCAAAGCAAAACACAGCTATTTTCAGATATTCAAGGGCTCAAAAAATTTTTCTAAAGTGATGAAGGCCTTCAGGCTCAAACAGTGAAAAGTACAATTATAAACAAGCAAATTTAAAATAAGACAATCCCAGTGAATACAGAAAGTTATGCAGGGAAGGAAAAAAACATGTACATGTGCATGGTTCATCTGTGAATAAAGTACAGAGGTAATAACAACATAAACTTGTCTACTGGTCTAACCAAAGTTACAAGAGGTCAGGGGAATAGGAAGAAGGATGGTGAGGTATTTGGGATGACTCTGTGTGTGTGTGTGTGTGTGTGTGTGTGTGTGTGTGGTGCAGAAAGAGGAGGAAAGAGAGCTGAAATCATCATCTTCCAGTGTGGGAAGTCAATAGATAATATCTAAAACTGGAGGGGAAAAAAAATCAAGGAATAGAAATAGTGAGATATGGGGCCCAGGCGTGGTAGCTCACGCCTGTTATCCCAGCCCTTTGGGAGGCTGAGGTAGGCGGATCACTTGAGGTCAGGAGTTCAACACCAGCCTGGCCAACATGGTGAAACCCCGTCTCTACTAAAAATACAAAAATTAGCCAGACATGGTGGCACACACCTGTAATCCCAGCTACTCAAGAGGCTGAGGCAGGGGAATCACTCGAGCCCAGGAGGCGGAGGTTGCAGTGAGCCGAGATCACACTACTGCATCCCAGCCCAGGTGACAGAGCGACACTCTACCTCAAAAGCAAACAAACAAACAAATAAATAGTGAGATATTATTCAGAAATATGGAAGAAAATGCAAAAATCAAAAATCACCTAGGAGTTATAAGTGTTTGCTTCTGCAGAAAGGCAGGGAGGTAAAGCAACTTGAAAATATTGTTTTTCATTACTAAATTTTACAGCTTTTTGACTCCTAAATGTATGGACAATTATAATATTGACTAAAATAAGCAGACGAGACTGAGGCCCAGCCCTGCTAAAAATTATAATAGGAGGGTGGTTAAAACATTGTGTCTGAAGTTAGACCACCTTAATTCACATCCTGGTTTTGTCCCTAATTATATGACCTTGAGCATTTGAACCCCTATAAACCTCTGCTCCCTCAACTTCAAATGGGGGTTGTAAAAATATTTACATCAGAGTGTTGCTGTGATGTTTAAATGGTAAAAGGACTAGGAAGCGGTTAGCAGTGCCTGGCATATTATAAGCATTCTTCTTTTCCTCCAACAGATATTGAGGATGTCTTCTATATATCAGGCACAGCTGTAAGCATTTGGGATTTATCAGCGAATATAAAGTATCTCCGCCCTCATGGAACTTAGTAGAAATTAATGGGGAGACACAGACAAGAAACAATCAACATAATACTAAATGAATGAAAAAATACATTGAAAAATGGCCAGTGATGCATGCTATGGAATGAAAACATCAGGGAAAGGGATATCAGACTGCTGGTAAGGGGAGGCAGGTAGTGTCTGCAAATTTTAAATACATTGGTCAAGAAAAGACCTGATGAGAAGGCAACATTTGAGCAAAGACTTGAAGGAGCTGAGGGACCAACAATTGAAATATTTGGGAAGAGCATTTGTAGGCAGAGGCATAGGTAACTCAAAGCCTCTAAGGTGGCCATGTGCATGGCCTGTTTGGGTGTGGATGGAGCCAAGTGAAGGAAAAGTGGCAGGAGATGAGGTCAAAGGAGAACAGGGCACCAGAGAGAGCAAGAAGAGACTTGAAGACATGAGCAGGACCTTGAATTTTACTTAGAGCAAAGCCAGGACTTGACAAAACAGGTTGCAGGGACTTGGGCAGGGTGATATGATCTGATTTGCCATCTCCTGTGTTAGAGAGAGCACATAGGCAGGAATGGTGGGAGCCAGGAGAGCTGCACAGTGGGAGGTGCCCACAGTGTTCCAGTAAGAACAGGTGGGGCTCAGACCAGCACTGCAGAGATAAATCATTCTATTTTCTATACCACTGAATACATTTTAGCTCTTATTATCATTTACCCAAGATTACACAACAAGTTCATGACATAAGTGTGAGGCATGCTCCAGCTTCCCAGTCTTCCCGTGAATGAAGAGAAACTATAAATGGAAAATTGAAATTGAAATACATATTATTTTGTCCTTACATACATTAGTAAAATCGGTATGAGATGCATTTCTCCTCAATCATAAAATCTCTGTTATTCTATAGCTCCTACTACCTTGTACATTAAGTATAATTCAGCATTGATGTGGGTGAAGATTTATTCATTCATTGAATCTTGATAATCAAGGTATGGCCCCTACCCTCAGATTGCTTAACCAAGTGCTAAGGAAGAATAGGTGAACATAAAGAAATAAAGCACACATAAGAAAATGCCCAGTGCCACAAGCTGATTTGACTACTCTAGACAGTCCAGAGGAGGGCAGCTACTGCTCTTGTCTTGGGGAAGGGTGAGGAGGTGGTGTGCTAAAGGCTCCATGGAGGAGGTGAGAGATGTAGGATCATTCATATTTGGATATTTCAGGATGAGGCAGAGGGGCTGGATATTCCTAGAAGTGGGAAAAAAAAGGCGTGGAGACAGAACATTTCCATGTTAATAAGTAAAACAATACTTTTTAAAGTTTAGCTGGAGCACACAGCATGGAAAAAGGAATAATGAAACCATGAGAAATAAGGGTGAAGAGGTTACTCAAAACCAAATTAAGGAGGGTCTTGCCACGCAGAGAACTCCAGATAAAGATGGTAACAAGAAAGGAAGACAAGAAAAATAAACACTGCACTTAGCCAACGCCTTGACCACTGGCCTGTCTATGTAGCTTCCAATTGTCAAATTCATTTTCCAAGATTAGGAGGTGGGCAGAAACAGGAATAAAGTTAAAACTGTCAGCCAAAAATTGATTTTTTCGCTTGAAGTGTTTCTTTTTTAAATTTGAGATTTTTTTACCTTTGGACACATATCCTGATTTGTTTTGCTTACTCTGTCTTATAATATAGTAAGTATAATTAGACATTGCTTTAGGTAAAGTTTGAGGCAGGCAATGATGGAAGCCAGGAAACCAGTACAGTGAGAGATGCCCATGGCATTCCAGTAAGAGAGGATGGGGCTCAGACTAGCAGAGTAGAGAGAAGTGATTGACTTTCTATATTTCTGTACACATGACACCATGCCACTTATCTTACTTTCTAGACTACTGAATAAATAGACTTTGTTTCTGAAGTCAAGAAAGAAAGGATCGCTCACCTCCTGCATAGAAGTAGCTTTCTGAGCGTTAGGAAAACAACACAACACTTGATCTAATGACCAGCCTTGTGCTTTGTGTCCATTTTTATGGCAAGTCACTGGGGTGAGAATCATGATCAAAACACAATAAGGAAACATTTTCAAATGCTACCCACAGTGACATAAGCCTGCAGCCTGACTTTGCACCTCGGTATCTGCACCCCCTGCGATTCAGTTAAACAGTTTTGTTGTTCACATATCTCTTGGATATCCTAATATGTAGAAACGTAGCGCTCACTCAACAGGCTCTGAGATTTTCTGTACCCCAGATTATCTGGAGAGATGTCAATTTTATGGTGGTATTTTCCAGTCTTCAGAGAAGTCTGGCAGTCCCCATTGCTGCCAATAATAACAATAGCTAACACAGAACATACTCTGCCTGGCATGTGCAGCCTCTTTTGATCCTTCAACAGCACTGGGAGGTAGATGCAGTCATCTGGCCCACTTACAAATGGGAAAGCCAAGGCAGAGAGAAGTTAAGTAACTGGCCATGGATCACAGAGGTAGAAAGTAAATGAATGAATGAATGAACGTTTCTCTCTTCCTTCTCCACATGGAGTCCAGTGTCTGCCAGCAGTTCTTGCCTAATTCTTCCCTTCTGCATCAGGTGTTCTTCTGGATATGCAAATGAAGTCCTCAGACTATATCTGTTTCTTTCTATGAAGGAATCTGGATTAGTCTCTCAACATGGACACTTGTCAAATCATCTTGTCCTCTTGCAGTTTTTAGCCTCTTTCAGTTTGAAAAAGCCCCTGACCTCACTTCACACTACACCATTTTATTCTGTTTTCTTCTCAGAACCTTCACTACTTTATCTTGAGGGGTTTCTTTCTTCTACTATATCTCATCATTTTCAAATGTCAGATTAACTTGTCACCTTGCATGCCCTTCTGGAGAATTTAAAATCATTGTTCATCAAGACCATGCTGGAATCAACAACCCAATCCAGACAAAGACTAAGAATTAAAATATCATTACTGGAATGGGAAAGGAAAATAAGACTGTTCCCCAGCTGCATATACATCTGTGTATTTCTTTGGATGTTGACTTTGAAATGCTAAAACACTCCCACGTGAAAAAAGATCCATCATTTTGTTGTTTATGCATCTGAGTACACAAACATATGTTCGCAAATGTCTGGAGAACCTGGTTTACAATAGCAAGCTAATTCAACCAACATGCTGAGAGGCCATTTATTAATTTTACAGAAGTTTACAAAAGCAGGTATATTACACTTACACATGAATAAATTATGACAATTTTAATGGAATCATTCATCTAAGTAAGTTTGATCCAAATAATCCTTATTCTCCTACATAGGTACAGAATATTTTTTAATGTGCACTTAAATATTTTTATAGAAAAAGGGAACTGAAGAACATTAAGCTCTATTTATATTTCTCTAAATTATCTTCCAAATTCTGTCACTGTACATGCATAAGTGCATTTTTATGTCATTGTATCATGCAAGGATTCTGTTTTGCATTCTGCTTTGTCTTCATTTTATTTAATATTCCTTTGTACCTAAATAGGCCCCATGCTTGACTGGTTTGCGTCATAGAATAGTTATGTGGTGCTCCTTCATGATGCTATTGCTGTTTGCATTTTGTTTTTGTATTCTGAGTTGTATTCTATCTTCCACTATTTTAATCTGAGTTATTTTTTGTATCTTCATACAATTTACATTTTTCTACTTAGGGGTACCTTCAGAGAGCACAGCTTCAACTAAATATTAGATTTTTCTAAACTTTTGTTTAAGCAAATTTTAATTGAGAGCTTGACTAAAACACACACACACACACACACACAAGCTGTGGCAAATGAAAAAACCTAAATAAACCCTAACCTCAATTTCCTCTAGCACTCCTTAGAGCTTGGTCAGAACATCACTGCCATGGGCGGAGTAACAGAACTAAGACCACATCAAAATGGAGGAACAGTAGTAAATATTGTGTGTGTGCATAAATTTTGCCAGTCTACTCTCCAAAGGACTATAGCAATTTACAGTGAAGGCCACTCTGCATAATTGTGCCTTCACCAAAGCCCACTGCCATTGTGTTTTACTAAAATTGCTTAGTGATGGTATTTACATAGGTTGCCTACATGCTGTTTCAAAATACAAACCCTCATTTTGAGCAAAGCCATGCATTTCATCACATGCTGATATTTTCTCTCAGTTTTCTTGTGAGTACACACTGTCTCATCTCAACATTGAAATGGCTCTTAGTATTGGAATAACACATTTATATAGACATTTATGTAACATGTCTATAATTTTTTTATTATTTTGCATTTCATTCTTCTTATACATAGCATATATTTTTATTTTTAGAGACAGAGTCTCACTGTGTTGCCCAGGCTAAAGCGTGGTGGTGCCATCATAGCTCACTGCAGCCTCAAACTCCTGCACTCAAGCCATACTCCTACCTTAGCCTCCTGAGTGCCTGGGACTACAGATGGCATGAACCACCACACCCTGGCTAATTTTTTATTTTTTGTAAAGCCGGGGTCTCACTATGTTGTCCAGGCTGGCCTCAAACTCCTGGCCTCAAGTGATCTCCCCACCTCAGCCTCCCAAAGCACTGGGATTATAGGTATGAGCCACTGCACCCAGCCAGCATACGTATATTTGGAACAAATTTTATCCATTATTTTGTCATTCTGTTGTTTTCTTTAAAATTTTATCCTATTATTATTTGTTATACGAAACTTTTTCAGCCCTATGTATTTAAAGCTGAGGCCCAGACCCAAAGATGCAGGCAGAGCCTAGGAGAGTGGATCACAGCCTTCAGGGGCAGTTCTCTGGCAGGATCCCTGGGCCAGCCAGAAGAGACCAGACAGAGAGCCCACACACAGCCCCTGACATGGAGTCTGAGAGATGCTTTTCTCCTAGAGAGATGGTTTGAGCCAGAGAAGCCAATCAGGGTGCAAAACCAGAAGGGCTAGAGGCCACCAGAGGCCAGAAAGCTCTTGAGAACTTGGAGGTGAATCAAATTGAGACTAGTCTGGGCCAGTTTGAGATGAATTAGTCACTAGTTCTTACCTCTGTGTGGGTTATTATGTGTTTTCTTAAGAAAAAAACAAAAAAGCTTAGAATAGGGCAGAAAAAAAGGCAGAAACCTCTGAGAACCTTCTACCTTATCTGTGATGATATCCTCAGTTTCTTCAGTGGTTGGGAATTTATTGTCCAATCATAAATGTTTTATCTTGTTCCAAAAAGTAGTAGAAAGAGCTTACAGAGGATTCACACAATATAATATACACACAATAATATCAAAATAGAATTAGGAAATTAGGTCAAGGGAAAATATAAACAGAAGTAGAATGTCAAGTTCAGGCAAAAGAAGAGGACAGATACACAGTCACGTGTAGCTTAACAACACAGGTATGTTTTGAGAAACTCATTGTTAGGAGATTTCATCCTAGCACAAACATCACAGAGTGTACTTACACAAACCAAGGTGATATCGCCTGCTACACGCCTAGGCTGTATGGTGTAGCCTATTGCTCCTAGGCTACACACCTGTACAGCATGTTACTGTACTGAATATTGTAGGCGATTATAATACAATGGCAAGTATTTGTGTATATAAACACAATTAAACAGAGAAAAGGTACAGTAAAAATACAGTCTTAGAATCTTACAGGACCACCGTTGTATATGAAGTCCATCATTGACCAAAACATCCTTTTGGGGTGCATGACTGTTTATGCTGAAAGCGAGTTAGGATAAGTGTCCTTCTTGGTTTTTGGTGCTTTTCTTTTTGATAAATCTGGAATTCCTTATTGTTATATGTGGTACATTTGTCACTAATTCTGTCCTTCTCTGTACCAATTGGCAGTGGTCCCTGCAATATTTACTTTGTCCCTGCAATGTCCCTGCCATTCTCTATTGTTATGGTGCTTCTGATCTGTCAACTTTCATTCTCTTAAAATGGTTTGTAAATACTTCTGAAAGCTCATTGTAATTACATTTTCTCTTTTTAATCCCATAACATCATTTTTTATAATCCAGTTTGTTCTTAGAACAGTTTTAGATTTACAGAAAAATTAGGAACATATATAGAGACATACTCTGAAAATTGTTTCCTCTGTTATTAAAATATTACGTTATGGCACATTTGCCACATTAATGAATCATTTTTGATTCACTATGATTAGCCAAAGTCCATACTTTCTTCAGATCTCCTTTATTTTCCCCTAACTGCTTCTTTCTGTTCAGGATCCCATCCGGTACATCACACTACATTGAGTCATCATGTCCCTTTAGGCTCCTCTTGACCATGACAGTTAGAGCCTAAGGGTAGGGTCCTAATCCTGTAGTGTTGGTGTCCTAGTTCTCTCTCCACCATGTGCAGACACAGTGAGAAAACTACCTGCAAGCAAGGAAGAAAGCCCTCGCCAGAAGCCAACCATCACTCAATCCATCACTCAACTGGGATTTGTCTAATGTTTGTTTTCTTATGATTAGACTGGGATTTTAAGTTCTTATTCTGTCCTCAAAGAGGTAGAGCAGACCTCCCCTCTTTAAGTGTGGGCTCTGCGTGGTGACTTCCTTTGAAAAGGTACAATATGAGGCCGGGCGCGGTGGCTCAAGCCTGTAATCCCAGCACTTTGGGAGGCCGAGACGGGCGGATCACGAGGTCAGGAGATCGAGACCATCCTGGCTAACACAGTGAAACCCCGTCTCTACTAAAAAAATACTAAAAAAACTAGCCGGGCGAGGTGGCGGGCGCCTGTAGTCCCAGCTACTCGGGAGGCTGAGGCAGGAGAATGGCGTAAACCCAGGAGGCAGAGCTTGCAATGAGCTGAGATCCGGCCACTGCACTCCAGCCTGGGCGACAGAGCGAGACTCCGTCTCAAAAAAAAAAAAAAAAAGAAAAGGTACAATATGGAATGAGGGGAGCAGACAACCTTGTTGAGAGGAAACCTGAGAAACACTGCCTTATTCAGGTGATCAAAGTCAACATCAATAGCAATAAGTCATCCCAATCAATACAGGGGATTTGCCTCTTCTCCTTTATTTATGTATTTATTCGATTATTTATTTGCGTCAGCACGAACTCATGGATATCTATTTTATCATTTGGTTTATAATTCAATACTACTTCATTTTGTTGCTCAAATCATTGCAGCTTTTGCCATTGAGAGCTCTTTCAGTTGACTCCTTTGGCATATCTCAATTAACATACTGCTATCGCTATGGGTTATATTTCTCTGTTTTATTTGAGCACTTCTTTAATTTATGGCATTACTAGATACTTTAGGCTCATCTTATAGATTTTCTTCCCCAGCCCTAGAATAAACCACCTCTCTAAGGAGGTATAGTTTCTTTTATTGGAGAATGGTATTAGAAACCAAGATCTGGGCACTAGGTGTGCTCATTATTTCTGGGATGTCATTGTTTCAGGGTTCTCTCATCAGACAGAACAAGAAAATATTTCTATGTAAACTAATCCACATATATACACAGCTATAAATATTCTTAAATGTAACCATCTGTATCAATAGGAAGCTAAACAAGAACTTTCATACTGATGTTGCCAACTCTAATCCATTACCACATGGATCATTCTAGCTTCTTCTCTCTGCTTATCAGTGTACTCCTACTCCAACAATGAGAACCTGGTTCCTCCAACCATACATTTAAATAAATGACCAATTCCAGTGTACACAAGTAGCAGATAGCAGTATCAGAATTTTTAACCAGTAACCCATAAGAAATAACTTTACCAACTAGAGTATAGTACTTATGTACATTTTCTTCTGCTTTTAGTCTTACAGACTGCACTCATTTCCAAAGATACTTAGGTTGGAAACTTTTCCCCCTACCCTTTCAATGAGGTTTTATTCATATATTTGTAATACCATTAGATTGTTTTGTCACATTCTGTAATTCCATCCTGGGATTCCTCAACATCCTAAATACATTTTTAATGTTTTATATTAAAGTTTACTCTCTAAATTCAGTGGGTTTTGACAAATGTACAATGTCATATATTCCCAATTACAGCATCATCCAGAATACTTTCACTTCCATAAAATCCCCTATGCTATTCAGCCTTCTCTGTCTTCTCCTATAGCCTTGGCAATCACTGATGTTTTAACCTTCACAAAAGTTTTGCATTTTCCAGTGAATATATAGTGAAAATCATATAGTATATAGGCTTTTCAACTGGCTTCTTTCACTTAGTAATATACATTTAAGATTCATTCAAGTTTTTTGTTGTTTGTTAATGTTTTTAATCACTGAATATTATTCCACTGTTTGTACATGCTACAGTTTATTTATTCATTCTCTTGTTGAAGGGCAGTTTTGACAACTATGAGTAAAGCATCTCTAAAGGTTTGCATGCAGGTTTTTGTGTAGACATAAGATTTTGAAGCAGTTGGGTAAATATCTAGGAGCATAATTGCTGGATTGAATGGTTAAGACCAATTTTAGCTTTGTTTAAAAATACCAAAGTGTCTTTCAAAGTGGTTGTATCATTTTGCATTCCCACCAACAATGAATAAGAGTTCCTATTGCTCTGCATCTTCACCAACAATTTGTATTGTCAGTTTGGGGAGTTTAGCCATTCTAATAGGTGTGCAGTGGTATCTCAGTGTTGCTTTCATTTGCGATTCCCTAATTACAAAGAATGGTCTTTTCTTATGCTTATTTGCCATCTACATATATTCTTTAGCGAACGGTCTGTTCAGATATTTTGCCTATGTTTTAATTGGGTTATCTGTTTTTTATTGTTGAGTTTTAAGAGTTCTTTGTATATTTTGGACACAGATACTTTATCAGATATATGTTTTGTTAATAATTTCTTCCCATCCATGGTTTATCTTTTGATTCTCTAAACAGTGTCTTTCACAGAGCTGATGATTTGAATTCTAGTAAAATTCAATTCATCTAATATTTTTGTATCATGGATTATGCTTTTGGTGTTACATCTAAAAACTCCTCACTGAACCCAAGGTCACCTAGATTTTCTCCTATGTTTTCTTTTAGTTTTATCCTTTTGCATTTTATATTTAGGTCTATGATCCATTTTGAGTTAATTTTTGTGAAAAGTCTAAAGTCTATATCTCGGTTATTTTATTATTTATTTATTTAGCATATGAACAACCAGTTGTTCCAGCACCATTTGTTGAAAAGACTAGCCTTTCTCCATTGAATTGTCTTTGCTCCTTTACCAAAAATAAGTAGACTGTATTTTCTGGGACTATTTCTGGGCTCCCTATTCTATTCCACTGAAATTTGTGTGCATTCTTTAATCAATACTATCCTATGTCTTGATCACTATAACTTTAAAGTAAGTCCTGAAATTGGATAATGTGAGTCCTCAAACTTTATTATTCTTCTTCAGAATTGTGTTAGTTATTCTAGAAGTATTCTATTTCCATTTAAACTTTACAATCAGTGTTTCAGTCTCAATAACATAGCTTGCTGGGATATCAATTGAGATTGCTTTAACGTGTATGATTTTCCTTGTCCCTGAAAAATTTCCTTTACCATTTCTTGTAAAGTAGGTTTACTGGTAAGGAATTCCCCCAGTTTTTGTTGCTGTGAGAAACTCTTTATTTCTTCTTCACTTTTGAAGGACAATTTTGCTGGATTCAGAATTCTAGGTTGGTGAGATTTTTCCTCTCAACACATTCAATATTTAAACCAACTGTCTTCAAGTTTGCATGGTTTCTGATGAGAAGTCCAGCATAATTCTTATCCTTTTTCCTTGACAGCACTGTTCTTTTTCTCTGTCTTCTTTCAAGATTTAATCTTTATCTTTGGTTTTCTACAATTGAACATGATAAGCCTATATGTTGCTGTTGTTGTTGTTGTTGTTGTTGTTGCTGTTTTCATATTTATCCTGATTTACATTCTCTGAGCTTCCTAGATCTGTTGTTTAATTAATTTTGGAAAATTCTCAGCTATTATTACTTCAAATATTTCTTCTGCTCCACTGTGTCTTTCTTCTCCTCAGTATTCCAAGTACAGGTATGTTACACCCTTTGAAATTGACCCTTAGTTCTTGGATACCCTGTTTGGTTTTATTTTTTGTTTGGGGGCTGGTCTTTTCTTTTGTTTGTTTGTTTCAGTCTTTTTTTTTAACCTTTGCATTCAGTTCAGAAAGTTTCTATTGACCTATCTTCCAGCTCACTGATTCTTTTCTGGGCTGTGTCCAGCCTACTGATGAGCCAATGAAAACCATTATGTATTTCTAGCATTTTTAAAATTATTTCTTAGTGTTTTTACCTCTTTGTTACATTATTCATCTGTGCTTGCCATGTTGTCTACTTTTTCCAATAGAGCCCTTGATATACTAATCACAATAATTTAAAAGTCTCCATCTATTAATCCCAAAGTCTCTGCCACATCTGAGTCTAATTATGGTGCTTGGATCATTACTTTGTCTCTTCAGAGTTTATCTCCTTGCCTTTTTTATGACTTGTTTTTTTTTTTTAATTTATTTATTATTATTATACTTTAAGTTGTAGGGTACATGTGCATAACGTGCAGGTTTGTTACATATGTACACTTGTGCCATGTTGCTGTGCTGCACCCATCAACTCGTCATTTACATCAGGTATAACTCCCAATGCAATCCCTCCACCCTCCCCCCTCCCCATGATAGGCCCCGGTGTGTGATGTTCCCCTTCCTGAGTCCAAGTGATCTCATTGTTCAGTTCCCCACCTATGAGTGAGAACATGCGGTGTTTGGTTTTCTGTTCTTGTGATAGTTTGCTAAGAATGATGGATTCCAGCTGCATCCAAGTCCCTAAAAAGGACTCAAACTCATCCTTTTTTATGGCTGCATAGCATTCCATGGTGTGTATGTGCCACATTTTCTTAATCCAATCTGTCACTGATGGACATTTGGGTTGATTCCAAGTCTTTGCTATTGTGAATAGTGCTGCAATAAACATACGTGTGCATCTGTCTTTATAGCAGCATAATTTATAATCCTTTGGGTATATACCCAGTAATGGGATGGCTGGGTCATATGGTACATCTAGTTCTAGATCCTTGAGGAATCGCCATACTGTTTTCCATAATGGTTGAACTAGTTTACAATCCCACCAACAGTGTAAAAGTGTTCCTATTTCTCCACATCCTCTCCAGCACCTGTTGTTTCCTGACTTTTTAATGATCGCCATTCTAACTGGTGTGAGATGGTATCTAATTGTGGTTTTGATTTGCATTTCTCTGATGGCCAGTGATGATGAGCATTTTTTCATGTGTCTGTTGGCTGTATGAATGTCTTCTTTTGAGAAATGTCTGTTCATATCCTTTGCCCACTTTTTGATGGGGTTGTTTGTTTTTTTCTTGTAAATTTGTTTGAGTTCCTTGTAGGTTCTGGATATTAGCCCTTTGTCAGATGAGTAGATTGCAAAAATTTTCTCCCATTCTGTAGGTTGCCTGTTCACTCTGATGGTAGTTTCTTTTGCTGTGCAGAAGCTCTTTAGTTTAATGAGATCCCATTTGTCAATTTTGGCTTTTGCTGCCGTTGCTTTTGGTGTTTTAGACATGAAGTCTTTGCCCATGCCTATGTCCTGAATGGTACTACCTAGGTTTTCCTCTAGGATTTTTATGGTATTAGGTCTAACATTTAAGTCTCTAATCCATCTTGAATTAATTTTCATATAAGGAGTAAGGAAAGGATCCAGTTTCAGCTTTCTACTTATGGCTAGCCAATTTTCCCAGCACCATTTATTAAATAGGGAATCCTTTCCCCATTTCTTGTTTCTCTCAGGTTTGTCAAAGATCAGATGGCTGTAGATGTGTGGTATTATTTCTGAGGACTCTGTTCTGTTCCATTGGTCTATATCTCTGTTTTGGTACCAGTACCATGCTGTTTTGGTTACTGTAGCCTTGTAGTATAGTTTGAAGTCAGGTAGCGTGATGCCTCCAGCTTTGTTCTTTTGACTTAGGATTGTCTTGGAGATGCGGGCTCTTTTTTGGTTCCATATGAACTTTAAAGCAGTTTTTTCCAATTCTGTGAAGAAACTCATTGGTAGCTTGATGGGGATGGCATTGAATCTATAAATTACCTTGGGCAGTATGGCCATTTTCACGATATTGATTCTTCCTATCCATGAGCATGGTATGTTCTTCCATTTGTTTGTGTCCTCTTTTATTTCACTGAGCAGTGGTTTGTAGTTCTCCTTGAAGAGGTCCTTTACATCCCTTGTCAGTTGGATTCCTAGGTATTTTATTCTCTTTGAAGCAATTGTGAATGGAAGTTCATTCCTGATTTGGCTCTCTGTTTGTCTGTTACTGGTGTATAAGAATGCTTGTGATTTTTGCACATTAATTTTGTATCCTGAGACTTTGCTGAAGTTGCTTATCAGCTTAAGGAGATTTTGGGCTGAGACAATGGGGTTTTCTAAATATACAATCATGTCATCTGCAAAGAGGGACAATTTGACTTCTTCTTTTCCTAACTGAATACCCTTGATTTCTTTCTCTTGCCTGATTGCCCTAGCCAGAACTTCCAACACTATGTTGAATAGGAGTGGTGAGAGAGGGCATCCCTGTCTTGTGCCAGTTTTCAAAGGGAATTTTTCCAGTTTTTGCCCATTCAGTATGATATTGGCTGTGGGTTTGTCATAAATAGCTCTTATGATTTTGAGGTACATTCCATCAATACCGAATTTATTGAGCGTTTTTAGCATGAAGGGCTGTTGAATTTTGTCAAAAGCCTTTTCTGCATCAATTGAGATAATCATGTGGTTCTTGTCTTTGGTTCTGTTTATATGCTGGATTATGTTTATTGATTTGCGAATGTTGAACCAGCCTTGCATCCCAGGGATGAAGCCCACTTGATCATGGTGGATAAGCTTTTTGATGTGTTGCTGAATCCGGTTTGCCAGTATTTTATTGAGGATTTTTGCATCGATGTTCATCAGGGATATTGGTCTAAAATTCTCTTTTTTTGTTGTGTCTCTGCCAGGCTTTGGTATCAGGATGATGTTGGCCTCATAAAATGAGTTAGGGAGGATTCCCTCTTTTTCTATTGATTGGAATAGTTTCAGAAGGAATGGTACCAGCTCCTCCTTGTACCTCTGGTAGAATTCAGCTGTGAATCCATCTGGTCCTGGACTTTTTTTGGTTGGTAGGCTATTAATTGTTGCCTCAATTTCGGAGCCTGCTATTGGTCTATTCAGGGATTCAACTTCTTCCTGGTTTAGTCTTGGAAGAGTGTAAGTGTCCAGGAAATTATCCATTTCTTCTAGATTTTCCAGTTTATTTGCATAGAGGTGTTTATAGTATTCTCTGATGGTAGTTTGTATTTCTGTGGGGTCGGTGGTGATATCCCCTTTATCATTTTTAATTGCGTCGATTTGATTCTTCTCTCTTTTCTTCTTTATTAGTCTGGCTAGTGGGCTGTCAATTTTGTTGATCTTTTCAAAAAACCAACTCCTGGATTCATTGATTTTTTGGAGGGTTTTTTGTGTCTCTATCTCCTTCAGTTCTGCTCTGATCTTAGTTATTTCTTGCCTTCTGCTAGCTTTCGAATGTGTTTGCTCTTGCTTCTCTAGTTCTTTTAATTGCGATGTTAGAGTGTCAATTTTAGATCTTTCCAGCTTTCTCTTGTGGGCATTTAGTGCTATAAATTTCCCTCTACACACTGCTTTAAATGTGTCCCAGAGATTCTGCTATGTTGTATCTTTGTTCTCATTGGTTTCAAAGAAATCTTTATTTCTGCCTTCATTTCGTTATGTACCCAGTATTCATTCAGGAGCAGGTTGTTCAGTTTCCATGTAATTGAGCGGTTTTGATTGAGTTTCTTAGTCCTGAGCTCTAGTTTGATTGCACTGTGGTCTGAGAGACAGTTTGTTATAATTTCTGTTCTTGTACATTTGCTGAGGAGTGCTTTACTTCCAATTACGTGGTCAATTTTGGAGTAAGTATGATGTGGTGCTGAGAAGAATGTATATTCTGTTGATTTGGGGTGGAGAGTTCTATAGATGTCTATTAGGTCTGCTTGCTGCAGAGATGAGTTCAATTCCTGGATATCCTTGTTAACTTT